>NC_084615.1:6380806-6583306 GCF_033978795.1 Nerophis ophidion
ATAAATAGACATGAAAATAAAGAAAACACATTGAATGAGAATGTGTGTCCAAACGTTTGACTTGTACTGTAAGTGAAACATTTTTTGATGAAATGATGATAGTTGCTGGGGTGGTAAGACAAATGCATTGTCAGCGTTTAGTTGATGCGACTATAACGGAGCACGCCCAGCTCACCTTCATTTCAACTGGCATTAAGAAAACCCAACACAACACTAGACTTATGACGGATGACTCAATAAGACCTTTTTCTCTGAGTTTAGTTTCCTCTTCTTTTTTTCCTTTCTTCTCATTCCGGTCGCTTCACACTCGGCTGCAAACCGATCCAGCGAGAGCTGAAGATCCCGGCCAGATGAAGCCATCAGGGCTACATCATCTGCAAAAAGCAGAGACCTAATCCTGCAGCCACCAAACCGGAACCCCTCAACACCTTGACTGCGCCTAGAAATTCTGTCCATAAAAGTTATGAACAGAATGGGTGACAAAGGACAGCCTTGGCGGAGTCCAACCCTCACTGGAAATGTGTTCGACTTACTGCCGGCAATGCGGACCAAGCTCTGGCACTGATCATACAGGGAGCGGACCACCACAATAAGACAGTCCGGTACCCCATACTCTCTGAGCACTCCCCACAGGACTTCCCGAGGGACACGGTCGAATGCCTTCTCCAAGTCCACAAAGCAGATGTAGACTGGTTGGGCAAACTCCCATGCACCCTCAAGAACCCTGCCGAGAGTAAAGAGCTGGTCCACAGTTCCACGACCAGGACGAAAACCACACTGTTCCTCCTGAATCCGAGGTTCAACTCACTGGATCGGTTCGCAGCCGAGTGTGAAGCGACCGGAATGAGAATCAGCACCTCCAAGTCCGAGTCCATGGTTCTCGCCCGGAAAAGGGTGGAGTGCCATCTCCGGGTTGGGGAGGAGACCCTGCCCCAAGTGGAGGAGTTCAAGTACCTAGGAGTCTTGTTCACGAGTGAGGGAAGAGTGGATCGTGAGATCGACAGGCGGATCGGTGCGGCGTCTTCAGTAATGCGAACGTTGTACCGATCCGTTGTGGTGAAGAAGGAGCTGAGCCGGAAGGCAAAGCTCTCAATTTACCGGTCGATCTACATTCCCATCCTCACCTATGGTAATGAGCTTTGGGTCATGACTGAAAGGACAAGATCACGGGTACAAGCGGCCCAAATGAGTTTGGGTCCCTCCCTTAGAGATAGGGTGAGAAGCTCTGCCATCCGGGAGGAACTCAAAGTAAAGCCGCTGCTCCTCCACATCGAGAGGAGCCAGATGAGGTGGTTCGGGCATCTGGTCAGGATGCCACCCGAACGCCTCCCTAGGGAGGTGTTTAGGGCACGTCCAGTCGGCAGGAGGCCATGGAGAAGACCCAGGACACTTTGGGAAGACTATGTCTCCCGGCTGGCCTGGGAACGCCTCGGGATCCCCCGGGAAGAGCTAGACGAAGTGGCTGGGGAGAGGGAAGTCTGGGTTTCCCTGCTTAGGCTGCTGCCCCCGCGACCCGACCTCGGATAAGCGGAAGATGATGGATGGATGGATGGATAGTTTCCTCTTCTTTTTTTTTTTTCATCCATATTTTGTTCTCATCCATATTTTACACAATTGCCTGAACTTTTCCCTTTTTGTGGAGGGAGAAAACAGAGAGGAAAGAATGGACTCATCCGAGACGTCACTGAAGTAAATTATTAACTCATATTATGTTCTACATATGGTGAATGTTTATATTCAACTTGGAGAAAGCGAACCCCCTGCTTTAAGTAAATAGTGGTTGAACACACAATAAATTAAGGATCCTTAGTTGGACATTCACATGTGGACTGGAATTAGCCCTCTCTCACTAGAAGAGGCAATAGATTCCGACTTCGGAATGCAGAAGTGATAGCTCTATACTGGAGGAGAGACTCCATGTCTATCAGAGGTTGTTTTCCGGTCACTTACACAAGAACATTTCCTTACATGGTCAGGTTGTTGTTGCGATCCGTGACTTTGATCTTCACATGTTGGTTTTTTCTATCTTTGTTTCATTCTCAGTCTGACTCGTTTATTTCCTGTTTTGTCCATCACTATGGTTAGCTCATTAGTTCACCTGCCCCTTGTTATCTACGCACACCTGTTTTCTTCTAATCACCTCCCTTATTTAAACTCGCCCCTTTTCGTTATTCATTCTCGGATCCTAATTTGCCTACGTGCATCAATCTACTGTATGTATTTTCTCGCTAGCTCTCATGCTATGCCACTTGTTTATTCCAGTTTTCATACTGATGATTTGTGTTCTCGTTTGTGCTTTCAAGCCAAGTTTTAGTTTCCTAGTGTTTTATCCTAGCTTTCACGCTAGCGTCTTTTGTTCGCCTTCTCTTTACACCAGTGTTTTTGTTCCTAGCCTTTTTATTATTTAATAAATCCATTTAAAACTTACCTTGTTGTGTACATCGCTTCGACGCATTCCTGGAAGAACCAATCCGGCATTACAATGCCACACAAGCGTCACAGTTGTGCTGTCCTAACTTAGTACAGACCCTAGAGACAGAAAGGAGGAATATAATCAATCATCAATCAATCAATGTTTACTTATATAGCCCTAAATCACTAGTGTCTCAAAGGGCTGCACAAACCACAACACAAACCACTACGACATCCTCAGTAGGCCCACATAAGGGCAAGGAAAAACTCACACCCAGTGGGACGTCGGTCACAATGATGACTATGAGAACCTTGGAGAGGAGGAAAGCAATGGATGTCGAGCGGGTCTAACATGATACTGTGAAAGTTCAATCCATAATGGATCCAACAGGGCGGCTTAGCTCGGTTGGTAGAGTGGCCGTGCCAGCAACTTGAGGGTTGCAGGTTCGATTCCCGCTTCCGCCATCCTAGTTACTGCCGTTGTGTCCTTGGGCAAGACACTTTACCCACCTGCTCCCAGTGCCACCCACACTGGTTTAAATGTAACTTAGATATTGGGTGTCACTATGTAAAGCGCTTTGAGTCACTTGAGAAAAGCGCTATATAAAATATAATTCACTAATTCACTAACACAGTCGCAAGAGTCCAGTCCAAAGCGGATCCAACACAGCAGCGAGAGTCCCGTTCACAGCGGAACCAGCAGGAAACCATCCCAAGCGGAGGCGGATCAGCAGCGCAGAGATGTCCCCAGCCGATACACAGGCAAGCAGTACATGGCCACCGGATCGGACCGGACCCCCTCCACAAGGGAGAGTGGGACATAGAAGAAAAAGAAGAGAAACGGCAGATCAACTGGTCTAAAAGGGAGTCTATTTAAAGGCTAGAGTATACAAATGAGTTTTAAGGTGAGACTTAAATGCTTCTACTGAGGTGGCATCTTGAACTTTTACCGGGAGGGCATTCCAGAGTACTGGAGCCCGAAATGAAAACGCTCTATAGCCCGCAGACTTTTTTTGGGCTTTGGGAATCACTAATAAGCCGGAGTCCTTTGAACGCAGATTTCTTGCCGGGACATATGGTACAATACAATCGGCAAGATAGGATGGAGCTAGACCGTGTAGTATTTTATACGTAAGTAGTAAAACCTTAAAGTCACATCTTAAGTGCACAGGAAGCCAGTGCAGGTGAGCCAGTACAGGTATATATGTATGTATATATGTATATAAAGGTATATACAGTATAGGTATATATGTATGTATATATGTATATAAAGGTATATACAGTACAGGCGTAATGTGATCAAACTTTCTTGTTCTTGTCAAAAGTCTAGCAGCCGCATTTTGTACCAACTGTAATCTTTTAATGCTAGACATGGGGAGACCCGAAAATAATACGTTACAGTAATCGAGGCGAGACGTAACAAACGCATGGATAATGATCTCAGCGTCTTTAGTGGACAAAATGGAGCGAATTTTAGCGATATTACGGAGATGAAAGAAGGCCGTTTTAGTAACGCTTTTAATGTGTGACTCAAAGGAGAGAGTTGGGTCGAAGATAATACCCAGATTCTTTACCGTGTCGCCTTGTTTAATTGTTTGGTTGTCAAATGTTAGAGTTGTGTTATTAAATAGAGTTCGGTGTCTAGCAGGACCGATAATCAGCATTTCCGTTTTTTTTGGCGTTGAGTTTCAAAAAGTTAGCGGACATCCATTGTTTAATTTCATTAAGACATGCCTCCAGCTGACTACAGTCCGGCGTGTTGGTCAGCTTTAGGGGCATGTAGAGTTGGGTGTCATCAGCAAAACAGTGAAAGCTAACACCGTATTTGCGTATGATGTCACCTAGCGGCAGCATGTAGATGCTGAAGAGTGCAGGGCCAAGGACCGAACCCTGGGGAACTCCACACGTTACCTTAACGTAGTCCGAGGTCACATTGTTATGGGAGACACACTGCATCCTATCAGTAAGATAAGAGTTAAACCAAGACAGGGCTAAGTCTGACATACCAATACGTGTTTTGATACGTTCTAATAAAATATTATGATCGACGGTATCGAAAGCAGTGCTAAGATCGAGGATCAGCAATATAAAAACTGATGATTTGGGTTCTCCAGGTTAGGAGTGCCTCAATTCTTTTTGACTCGACCTTTTCCAGGTACTGCAGTCCTGTATAAGGACACTCGCTTAAAATAAAGCAACTTTTTGTTCTGCAAAGCGTCTCCGACCTATTTTTTGATCCAGCCACAATACCGTGTTGGCCTTCTGCCCGAGATGGGGTGGCAAGTCCTGAAATACACATCATCAGAGGGAAAGAAAGTCAATAAAAGAGAAATAATGCAAATGTAGGGTTAGGGTTAGGGTCTGTTTGTCTGCTTTTGCCACTTCCTGATTGGCTCCTAGAGTCAACACACACTGGGAGACAAAGAAAACGCTTGAAATTAAAGATCCATTTTTTGTTTTACTCTGGCGACAGACTCTTTTGCATTGTGTCATCGTCACTTTCTGGTTCCCCACCAAGATCAATCAATCAATCAATCAATCAATGTTTATTTATATAGCCCCAAATCACAAATGTCTCAAAGGACTGCACAAATCATTACGACTACAACATCCTCGGAAGAACCCACAAAATGGCAAGGAAAACTCACACCCAGTGGGCAGGGAGAATTCACATTCAGTGGGACACCAGTGACAATGCTGACTATGAGAAACCTTGGAGAGGACCTCAGATGTGGGCAACCCCCCCCCCTCTAGGGGACCGAAAGCAATGGATGTCGAGCGGGTCTAACATGATACTGTGAAAGTTCAATCCATAGTGGCTCCAAGACAGCAGTGAGAGTCCCGTCCACAGGAAACCATCTCAAGCGGATCAGCAGCATAGAGATGTCCCCAACCGATACAGGCGAGCGGTCCATCCTGGGTCCCGACGAGCGGTCCATCCTGGGTCTCGACTCTGGACAGTCAGTACTTCATCCATGGTCATCGGACCGGACCCCCTCCACAAGGGAGGGGGGGACATAGGAGAAAGAAAAGAAGCGGCAGATCAACTGGTCTAAAAAGGAGGTCTATTTAAAGGCTAGAGTATACAGATGAGTTTTTAAGATCAACAAGTTACAACAAGTCCAATGACAGACCAAGACGCTTATTAGATTTCCTAGGTCATTGAAGCTTTGCTCCACCGCCACACCTGAAAGCAAATGTTATTTGAGCAAAGGAGCTGAGTTTGTTTTACCGGACACGATCTTGACTTTGGAAAAAGTCAACAGTCTTTGTCTTGATATTGCATGAGATGTCCTCTTGTCATACTAATGAAGACTTATCCTTTTCTCCTTCAGACTCTCATATTGGAAAAAGTCTTTCCAGTGCCTTGAACCCGAGACCTTGGATGGACGGACAAAAGAGAAGGACCACACACACACACCAAAATCTGCTTCCTTTGAAACTTCCACATACCTGGCATTCATTATTTATTAATTTGACAACTCATCTTGGGGAAGGTTCGTCATCCTTTTATTCTTACCCATCATCTTTATATCACTACTCTGGTCAATGGTTATCAGTGGCGGGCCGTGAGTTTCCCACCTAGGCCGTCAGTGCTGTCCCGACTTCAATGATCACCTCTCAAAATAGCATCCTTGATGTCACCACATGACCATTGCTGGAGAAATACTGTACAGAAACACATTTACGCACTACTGGTCATTGATCCACATCAACTGTGTACAAAACGGGCTATTTTCTGGCGCATTTAAAAAAATCAATAAACCTGCATCAGCAATTAAAACATACCTTATGTAGTACTGTCAAAATTCCATCCATCCATCCATCATCTTCCGCTTATCCGAGGTCGGGTCGCGGGGGCAGCAGCCTAAGCAGGGAAACCCAGACTTCCCTCTCCCCAGCCACTTCGTCTAGCTCTTCCCGGGGGGTCCCGAGGCGTTCCCAGGCCAGCCGGGAGACATAGTCTTCCCAACGTGTCCTGGGTCTTCCCCGTGGCCTCCTACCGGTTGGACGTGCCCTAAACACCTCCCTAGGGAGGCGTCCGGGTGGCATCCTGACCAGATGCCCGAACCACCTCATCTGGCTCCTCTCCATGTGGAGGAGCAGCGGCTTTACTTTGAGTTCCTCCCGGATGGCAGAGCTTCTCACCCTATCTCTAAGGGAGAGACCCAAACTCATCTGGGCCGCTTGTACCCGTGATCTTATCCTTTCGGTCATGACCCAAAGCTCATGACCATAGGTGAGGATGGGAACGTAGATCGACCGGTAAATTGAGAGCTCCTTCTTCACCACAACGGATTGGTACAACGTCCGCATTACTGAAGACGCCGCACCGATCCGCCTGTCGATCTCACCATCCACTCTTCCCTCACTCGTGAACAAGACTCCTAGGTACTTGAACTCCTCCACTTGGGGCAGGGTCTCCTCCCCAACCCGGGGATGGCATTCCACCCTTTTCCGGGCGAGAACCATGGACTCGGACTTGGAGGTGCTGATTCTCATTCCGGTCGCTTCACACTCGGCTGCGAACCGATCCAGTCAAAATTAAAACTATTAAAAAGAAATTAAACGTAGAACTGTAGGCCGAGAGTCTTTGAGGGTGCATGGGAGTTTGCCCAACCAGTGTACATGTGCTTTGTGGACTTGGAGAAGGCATTCGACCGTGTGCCTCGAGAAGTCCTGTATGGAGTTCTTAGAGTATGGGGTATCGGACTGCCTGATTGTGGCGGTCCGCTCCCTGTATGATCAGTGTCAGAGCTTGGTCCGCATTGCCGGCAGTAAGTCGGACACATTTCCAGTGAGGGTTGGACTCCGCCAAGGCTTCCCTTTGTCACCGATTCTGGTCAGAACCTTTATGGACAGAATTTCTAGCGCTGTCAGGGCTTTGAGGGGATCCGGTTCGGTGGATGCAGGATTAGGTCTTTGCTTTTTGCAGATGATGTGGTCCTGATGGCTTCCTCTGGCCAGGATCTTCAGCTCTCACTGGATCGGTTTACAGCTGAGTGTGAAGCGACCGGGATGAGAATCAGCACCTCCAAGTCCGCAGTTTCTCTTTAAATATCCTTCTTGAAAATTGCCTTTCAAATATGTATCTTCCAGCTAATCAACGTTTTGTTCTCCGTCTTTGTATGTTAAAAACTGGAGTATCGGGGATTTCTCTGAAAGCCCGGTATGGCTACGGCACAAAATTTCCTGCTTCAGTAAATTGAAATTGCAACTTCTATAAATCAATCAATCAATGATTATTTTTATAGCCCTAAATCACTAGTGTCTCAAAGGGCTGCACAAACCACCGTAATAGCATCTTTAGTGATAGTAAATAACTATTTTGACACATACCGATAGAAAAATGAACATTAACTTCAGGGGGGCGTGAAAAAATGAGTCCTGGTGAAATTTGACTGTGAGCAAGTTCCAAATAGCCCATTTAATGCAGTCTTTCTTAAATAGGGTGGTGGAGTGCCCTGATTGGATACTCACTTTGGAATGAAAAGTGAATATCCAATCACAGTCTTGTTAACGTCAGGCTACCTAGATAGGCTACTGTCAACAACTTGTGATGTGATTGACTATCGCATCTGTCTATCAACTGTATCTGTTCTCAAGTTCGTCCGCTAACGGACCTGGGTGTGGCTCTGCAGATCTGCATAGCACCGCCACGGCTCAAACCGGTGAGTATCCAATCACAGGACGCATAAATGTCACGTTCAACGTGAGGCCAGCTAGAATGCTGTTCGAATAATTATATATAAGTTATCACACAACTCTTATGCTTAAAGGCTGTTGCTATAGTTATTATCAATTGTGCTGAAGTTGTACTTTTCTATCCGTGCAAAGGGACAATTTGCAATCTCGTATCAGTGTTTGCGTCCACGCCTGGTCTGCTGACTGCCAAGGGCGAACATCGAGTACCTTCACGCAGACAAAGCAGAGACAGGGCGATATCACGAGTGTCAGCACATTTCCATTTCTGAATAATCATATATTGTGTCTAACTGGGGCTGCTGAAATCACCCACCTTCCTTCAGAAGCAGCCTCAGTGATGTAACCAGGGACCTCCCGAATAAATAGTGGAGCACGTGGGCTTTGCCTTAGTTCGTAGGTTGGAGCTGTAACTGAGTGTACAGCCCACTACGTCTCTCCTCATTGAGCAAAATTGAACTCTGTCCCTGCATGATTGTTTGCTTGTTGTCTGTTTAATGGATGTCATCAGTGTTTGAACCCGGCAAGGACCTTACTGACAACAACTCGTGATCTGATTGGCTATCGCAATTACCTATAAACTGTATGTCCTCAGTTCGCTTACAGTGAACGGATGTCCACATTGATGATTCACAAGCTAGCTGAATTCTCATTGGATAAAGACTCCAACCTAAAATCAAAAGCACTGGACGGAACATAATATGACATGAAGATAATATGAATACTTTTAGATGTTTAGAGAAAATGAATTAGAAATGACTTTTATCTTTATCATGATCATGATGTCTGGTTAGGTTAGGCTATCGCCTTGCGGGCCCTTACTGCCCACCACTGATGGTTATGAAGTTACTAACATGTACGTGTTCTTTGATAGTGTCTTCATCCAGTGACAAAAAAATGAAAAAGAATGAGCAGTAGCTGACCACAACTCCTGTTGTATATGTGGACTCCACCCATCCATCTTCAACCACTTATCCTGAATCGGCTTGCGGGGACCACAGCTCCAGCAGAGAACCCCGGACTTCCCTCTCCAGAGCAACGTTAGCAACATTGGGAAATCCCGAAGTGTTCCCAGGCCAGAGAAGAGATGTAATCCCCCCAACCTGGTCCTTGTCTCCTCCCAGTGGAACAAGCAACGAGGACCTCCCTCGTAAGGCATCCGCCCGAGATGCCCGAACCACTTAAGCTGGCTCCTTTCCAAGCCAAGGAGCAGCGGCTCTACTCAATGTTTATCAATCAATGTTTATTTATATAGCCCCGAATCACAAATGTCTCAAAGGACTGCACAAATCATTGCGACTACAACATCCTCGGAAGAACCCACAAAAGGGCAAGGAAAACTCACACCCAGTGGGCAGGGAGAATTCACATCCAGTGGGACGCCAGTGACAATGCTGACTATGAGAAACCTTGGAGAGGACCTCAGATGTGGGCAACCCCCGGCCACCCTTCTGAAGAAACTCATTTCGGCTGCTTCTATCCGCGATCTTATTCTTTCGGTCATGACCCACACTTCAGGACCATTGGTTAGAGTAAGAATGTAGATAGTGGAGGAGTTTAAGTAGAGACCTCCCAGACTTCCCTCTCTTAAGCAACATTAACAACTTCCTCCGGGGGAATCCCGAAGCATTCTCAAACCAGAGAGGAGATGTAATCTCTCGGGTGACTGAACTTCTCACCCTATCTCTAAGGGAGATGCCGGCCACCCTTCTGAAGAAACTCATTTCGGCTGCTTGTATCCGCGATCTTATTCCTTCGGTCATGACCCACACTCCAGGACCATTGGTTAGAGTAGGCATGTAGATAGTGGAGGAGTTTAAGTAGAGACCTCCCAGACTTCCCTCTCTTAAGCAACATTAGCAACTTCCTCCGGGGGAATCCCGAAGCATTCTCAAACCAGAGAGGAGATGTAATCTCTTGGGTGACTGAACTTCTCACCCTATCTCTAAGGGAGATGCCGGCCACCCTTCTGAAGAAACTCATTTCGGCTGCTTCTATCCGCGATCTTATTCTTTCGGTCATGACCCACACTTCAGGACCATTGGTTAGAGTAAGAATGTAGATAGTGGAGGAGTTTAAGTAGAGACCTCCCAGACTTCCCTCTCTTAAGCAACATTAACAACTTCCTCCGGGGGAATCCCGAAGCATTCTCAAACCAGAGATGAGATGTAATCTCTTGGGTGACTGAACTTCTCACCCTATCTCTAAGGGAGATGCCGGCCACCCTTCTGAAGAAACTCATTTCGGCTGCTTCTATCCGCGATCTTATTCTTTCGGTCATGACCCACACTTCAGGACCATTGGTTAGAGTAAGAATGTAGCTAGTGGAGGAGTTTAAGTAGAGACCTCCCAGACTTCCCTCTCTTAAGCAACATTAGCAACTTCCTCCGGTGGAATCCCAAAGCATTCTCAAACCAGAAAGGAGATGTAATCTCTCAGGTGACTGAACTTCTCACCCTATCTCTAAGGGAGATGCCGGCCACCCTTCTGAAGAAACTCATTTCGGCTGCTTGTATCCGCGATCTTATTCTTTCGGTCATGACCCACACTTCAGGACCATTGGTTAGAGTAGGAATGTAGATAGTGGAGGAGTTTAAGTAGAGACCTCCCAGACTTCCCTCTCTTAAGCAACATTAGCAACTTCCTCCGGGGGAATCCCGACGCATTCTCAAACCAGAGAGGAGATGTAATCTCTCGGGTGACTGAACTTCTCACCCTATCTCTAAGGGAGATGCCGGCCACCCTTCTGAAGAAACTCATTTCGGCTGCTTGTATCCGCGATCTTATTCTTTCGGTCATGACCCACACTTCAGGACCATTGGTTAGAGTAGGAATGTAGATAGTGGAGGAGTTTAAGTAGAGACCTCCCAGACTTCCCTCTCTTAAGCAACATTAGCAACTTCCTCCGGTGGAATCCCAAAGCATTCTCAAACCAGAAAGGAGATGTAATCACTCAGGCGACTGAACTTCTCACCCTATCTCTAAGGGAGATGCCGGCCACCCTTCTGAAGAAACTCATTTCGGCTGCTTGTATCCGCGATCTTATTGTTTGGGTCATGACCCACACTTCAGGACCATTGGTTAGAGTAGGAATGTAGATAGTGGAGGAGTTTAAGTAGAGACCTCCCAGACTTCCCTCTCTTAAGCAACATTAGCAACTTCCTCCGGGGGAATCCCGAAGCATTCTCAAACCAGAGAGGAGATGTAATCTCTCGGGTGACTGAACTTCTCACCCTATCTCTAAGGGAGATGCCGGCCACCCTTCTGAAGAAACTCATTTCGGCTGCTTGTATCCGCGATCTTATTCTTTCGGTCATGACCCACACTTCAGGACCATTGGTTAGAGTAGGAATGTAGATAGTGGAGGAGTTTAAGTAGAGACCTCCAAGACTTCCCTCTCTTAAGCAACATTAGCAACTTCCTCCGGGGGAATCCCGAAGCATTCTCAAACCAGAGATGAGATGTAATCTCTCGGGTGACTGAACTTCTCACCCTATCTCTAAGGGAGATGCCGGCCACCCATTCTGAAGAAACTCATTTCGGCTGCTTGTATCCGCGATCTTATTCTTTCGGTCATGACCCACACTTCAGGACCATTGGTTAGAGTAGGAATGTAGATAGTGGAGGAGTTTAAGTAGAGACCTCCCAGACTTCCCTCTCTTAAGCAACATTAGTAACATCCTCCGGGGGAATCCCGAAGCATTCTCAAACCAGAGAGGGGATGTAATCTCTCGGGTGACTGAACTTCTCACCCTATCTCTAAGGGAGATGCCGGCCACCCCTTCTGAAGAAACTCATTTCGGCTTCTTGTATCCCCGATCTTATTCTTTGGGTCATGACCCACACTTCAGGACCATTGGTTAGAGTAGGAATGTAGATAGTGGAGGAGTTTAAGTAGAGACCTCCCAGACTTCCCTCTCTTAAGCAACATTAGCAACTTCCTCCGGGGGAATCCCGAAGCATTCTCAAACCAGAGAGGAGATGTAATCGCTCAGGTGACTGAACTTCTCACCCTATCTCTAAGGGAGATGCCGGCCACCCTTCTGAAGAAACTTAATTTCGGCTGCTTGTATCCGCGATCTTATTCTTTTGGTGAAGACCCACACTTCCTGACCATAGGTGAGAGTAGGAATGTAGATAGTGGAAGAGTTTAAGTATCTTGGGTCCTGTTCACGAGTAAGGGACTATGTAGACTGTGTGTTGTTATTGGGTCTATGTCTCTCCTTGACCGCCAACATTTCACTGGAAGTAACTTCTGGGCCAGGTGAAGTCAGAGTGCCTCTATTTGCTGATGGCTGGCCACGGTCACCTCCGCAAAAATGCGCCTCAATGCTGCCAGGGGGTCGGAGGTTGTCATTTTTCCTGGTGATCAGGTTTGTTGGGCGCCAATATGTAGAGGTTGCTTCTTGTGGGTTCTCCGGACCACCACACACTGGCACGATAGCCTCGGTATACAGGATTCAACAATGTTTTATTGTGTCCACTTCTTCAGCAAATGCACTCGACTTTTCAGCAGCTCTGTTCTGCTCTCTAGCGTGTGTCTCTCTCTCTCGCTCCAACTCCATCACTCGTGTCTCATGCTGACTGCTGCTAATAAAGGCGACAAGTGATTAGATAACCTGTCCCAGTTGGGCAATACACTCACCTTCCGCTGGCTTTGAGGCCGGTCCTTACTCACCCCGCTCCACGCCAGGCCCGCAGACCACGCCCCCCACCCCCCTCCATAGCAACCTTTTCACTAGTAAGTGATTAGTTGGTAAGGCAACTGCCTTGTTGAACGCTAACACAAATGAAGGCTTCAAAGGTAGTCATTCGGGACATTTGTACCCAATAAAGTCCCTCTCCTGTACTACTTTCTGATTGTACTTAGAGAAAAGCCTCTTGTCTCTCTCCAATTTGGTATCGCTCAGCCCAGCTTGCGAATCTCCAGCACCTTCAGCTCCACCTGTTCTCTTAAAATTCCGATGCTCTCTCTCGGACACTCGGCACTTTTTTCTGTCTGGGTTTATCATTGAACTTGTAACCCTTTTTAATCTTGTTTCTCCGTGGCGGTGTCATCCTCCCCTTCCATTTCACTATTTCCCCGAGGTTTGTAGCCCTGGAGGGGCAGCTGAGCACCAACACAAACCGCTATATTGGGCTCATTTCTCCATCGTTGCATTTGAGAACCCTTCATAATAGACCAAAATAATTTACCAAGTCAATATTAGGGTGTGGCATTTAGCATCCTAAAGGCGTTGACTTGGTGAAGCGTAAAGAAAATAAATGGAAAAAAATAAGAGCTGCTTTAGCGCCGCCCTAGTGGCTCCCTGGAGCTTTTTCAAAAATGTATGAATATGCAAAAAGATGGGGGGAGGGGGGAAAAACTTTTTTGTTTGAATATGGTTCGACCCTGCCCCAAGTGGAGGAGTTCAAGTACCTAGGAGTCTTGTTCACGAGTGGGGGAAGAGTGGATCGTGAGATCGACAGGCGGATCGGTGCGGGGTCTTCAGTAATGCGGACGCTGTACCGATCCGCCGTGGTGAAGAAGGACCTGAGCCGGAAGGCAAAGCTCTCAATTTACCGGTCGATCTACGTTCCCATCCTCACCTATGGTCATGAGCTTTGGGTCATGACCGAAAGGACAAGATCACGGGTACAAGCGGCCCAAATGAGTTTGGGTCTCTCCCTTAGAGATAGGGTGAGAAGCTCTGCCATCCGGGAGGAACTCAAAGTAAAGCGCTTCTCCTCCACATGGAGAGGAGCCAGATGAGGTGGTTCAGGCATCTGGTCAGGATGCCACCCAAACTCCTCCCTAGGGAGGTGTTTAGGGCACGTCCAACCGGTAGGAGGCCACGGGGAAGACCCAGGACACGTTGGGAAGACTATGTCTCCCGGCTGGCCTGGGAACGCCTCGGGATCCCCCGGGAAGAGCTAGACGAAGTGGCTGGGGAAAGGGAAGTCTGGGTTTCCCTGCTTAGGCTGTTGCCCCCGCGACCCGACCTCGGATAAGCGGAAGTAGATGGATGGATGGATGGATGGTTTGTGTAAGGGGTTCACAAAACTACCTGATTGTTAGAAATCTCACTGTTTAATACAGGGGTGGCAAACTCATTGTAGATCGGGCGCCACATAGAGAAAAATCCACTCCCAAGTGGGCGGACTGGTAAAATAAAGGCAGAATAACTTAGAAATAAAGAAAGCTTCAGATTGTTTTCTTTGTTTAAAAAGAGAATAAGCACATTCTGAAAACATGTACAAATCATAATGTTTTGTTGTTGTTTTTTTACACCTACATGTTGCGGTTAATAGTATTCTGTCTTTATTTCTCGTTATTTATTTATCAAAATCAAATTACAGGATGTTATTCATGTAGTTTGCTCATTTTCCTGTGTTCTTTTTTGTTGTTTTTTTTACATATGTAGCATCATCTACATAGATACAAATAATTGCTATTGTGACATCTAGTGGACACATTTAGAACAGCAGTTTCTTTCATTCCAAAATTTTGGCAAATTTTTATACTTAGCAAACTCATCCGCAGGCCGGTTAAAACCTGTTTGCGTGCCTGATTCGACTCGCGGGCCTGATTTGTTTGACACCCCTGATCTACATAGATACAAATAATTGCTATTGTGACATCCAGTGGACACATTTAGTACAGCAGTTTCATTCACTCAAAAATGTTGGCTAATTTCTTATACTTAGCAAACTCATCCGCAGGCCGAATAAAACCTGACCTTAAGTTTGATACTCCTGGTTTAATATGTGATGAGAGTATTTGGCCAGCGCCGTTTTGTCCTACAAGTTTCGGCAGTGCTCGAACTCACCGTAGTTGTGGACTGTGAGGCAACAGTTTGTTTACATGTAGAACTTTCTCTGACGCTGCCACAGAAAGACGTGCTATATGTCACTCCTTCTTTGTCCCATTTTGTCCACCAAACGTTTTATGCTGGGTCTGAATGCACAAAGGTGAGCTTTGTTGAATGTTATTGACTTGTGTGGAGTGCTAATAGGGCATATTTGGTCACTGCAAGCTAATTGATGCTAACATTCTATTTAGGCTAGCTGTATGTACATATTGCATCATTATGCCTTGTTTGTAGGTATATTTGAACTCATTTGTTATCCTTATGTCCTGCGTGTATTTAATTTACATTCGTGCCATGTTGTTCCAGACCACAGCAAACGTTACACAGCTTGCAAAGAATGTAAATAATCCATTAGAAGTTTCTTTTAACTTGGACACACACATCTTTACATTTGGCCATTCCAAGCCCGTCATTTCCAGGAGTTATTGCACCATCTGAGAAGCCTGCGACACCTTCATTTTGATAGTAGGCTGATATGGACACTTCTATTGTGTTGCCTTCAATATATGACTTATATAAGACTTTTAAAGCCGTTTTGATAGTACGCTAATACAGCTAATATAGACACTTCATTATAACGCTTATATAAGCCTTTTAAAGTCATTTTGATAGTAGGCTAATGTAGCTAATATAGACACTTACATCATGCGTTGCCTTCATTATAACACTTATATAAGACTTTTAAATTAATTTTGATAGTAGGCTAATATAGCTAATATAGACACTTACATCATGTGTTGCCTTCATTATAACACTTATATAAGACTTTTTAAGTTATTTTGATAGTAGGCTAATATAGCTAATATAGACACATCATGTGTTGCCTTCATTATAACACTTATATAAGACTTTTGAAGTCATTTTGATAGTAGGCTAATATAGCTAATATAGACACTTACATCATGTGTTGCCTTCATTATAACACTTATATAAGACTTTTTAAGTTATTTTGATAGTAGGCTAATGTAGCTAATATAGACACTTACATCATGCGTTGCCTTCATTATAACACTTATATAAGACTTTTAAAGTCATTTTGATAGTAGTCTAATATAGCTAATATAGACACTTACATCATGTTTTGTCTTCATTATAACGCTTATATAAGACTTTTAAAGTCATTTTGATAGTAGGCTAATATAGCTAATATAGACACTTACATCATGTGTTGCCTTCATTATAACACTTATATAAGACTTTTTAAGTTATTTTGATAGTAGGCTAATATAGCTAATATAGACACATCATGTGTTGCCTTCACTATAACACTTATATAAGACTTTTGAAGTCATTTTGATAGTAGGCTAATATAGCTAATATAGACACTTACATCATGTGTTGCCTTCATTATAACACTTATATAAGACTTTTTAAGTTATTTTGATAGTAGGCTAATGTAGCTAATATAGACACTTACATCATGTTTTGTCTTCATTATAACGCTTATATAAGACTTTTAAAGTCATTTTGATAGTAGGCTAATATAGCTAATATAGACACTTCATTATAACACTTATATAAGCCTTTTAAAGTAATTTTGATAGTAGGCTATTATAGCTAATATAGACACTTACATTGTGTCACCTTTTAATATACGACCTATATAGACAATTATACATTTTGTGGACTATTCTTTTTGTATATAAATTGTTGTAAAACCACTCTAGAACAGGCCCCCAAGGAAAGACAAACTGTAAAAAAATGCATTAAGAGCACTTATTCTGCAAAACTGCAGTCATACAACATATTGTTTATTTTCTATTTTTTTGTTTAATATAAAAAAAGTCCATTTCTATAGCAGAGACTTTAACTATAAGTGTCATGCCCAGATCATTTTTATGTTTTAGTTTAAGGACTCCTTTAGTTCTGTTTCAGCACCCCTGGGTTTGTGTTTTCTTGGTTGCCATGGGTGTTAATTATTTTCACCTGCCTCTGATTAGTGTTCGGGACGCTCACCTGCTTCTGGACACTGGTCAGAGGCAGGTGAAAATAATCAGCAAAAATGGTCTGGAAAATACATTTTAGGTACCTTTTTGGTACCTAAAATATTGGTCTTGAGACAACCCTGATATCAAGTCAAAGGTGTTGGCAAAGTGTCCGTTGAGGCTCAGGCCTGCATTGGAATTAGAGTTAGGGTCTGTGGTGTGTCGTGTTCCTTGATTCATCGCGACAAGCAACCTCATAGTCCTCCCCTCTTCGCGAGCAAAGTAAATATTGAACCTTTGCCACTACCAATGTTTTCATTTGGCCATGTATCGTCTTTCCAATTCCCAGCATATTGATTTCTGCATCACCTCCAGCTGCAGGTTGACTCCCTGCTGACATTAAGCAAAGTGCTTTCCATTGCCTTTGAGATGCTGAGAAATAATGTCCAGCACAGGATTTATTAGGGCCCGCATGGCCCATTGGCCAAAGGACCTATTGTTTTTCGTGCGTTTTATTATTCTTTATTTATTATTATTCCGACGCCTCTTTGAACTGTAATTTGACCCCCTGAACATGCTTCAAAACTCACCAAATTTCACACACTCATCAGAACTGGCGAAAATTGCCATCTAATAAAAAACCAAACCCCAAAAATCAAAAATGCGCTCTAGCGCCCCCCAGGAAAAAAAAAAACCAGACTGCTTGTAACTTCCGTTAGGAATGTCGTAGAGACATGAAACAAAAACCTCTATGTAAGTCTGACTTGGACCTACATTTCCCAATTTAAACTTCTATAGCAAAAATCAACAAGAAGTTAGCAAAAACCCCTTCAAAGCAAACATTTTTGCAAAAAATGCTATTTTTGCCTCTTTGAGCTGTAATTTGACCCCCTGAACATGCTTCAAAACTCACCAAATTTCACACACTCATCAGAACTGGCGAAAATTGCCATCTAATAAAAAACCAAAACCCAAAAATCAAAAATGCGCTCTAGCGCCCCCCAGGAAAAAAAAAACAGACTGCTTGTAACTTCCGTTAGGAATGTCGTAGAGACATTAAACAACAACCTCTACGTAGGTCTGACTTGGACCTACATTTCCCAATTTAAACTTCTATTGCAAAAATCAACAGGAAGTTGGCAAAAACCCCTTCAAAGCAAAAATTTTCGCAAAAAATGCTATTTTTGCCCCTTTGAGCTGTAATTTGACCCCCTTAAAATGCTTCAAAACTCACCAAATTTCACACGCTCATCAGAACTGGCGAAAATTGCCATCTAATAAAAAACCAAACCCCAAAAATCAAAAATGCGCTCTAGCGCCCCCCAGGAAAGAAAACAGACTGCTTGTAACTTCCGTTAGGAATGTCGTAGAGACATGAAACAAAAACCTCTATGTAGGTCTGACTTGGACCTACATTTCCCAATTTAAACTTCTATAGCAAAAATCAACAAGAAGTTGGCAAAAACCCCTTCAAAGCAAACATTTTCGCAAAAAATGCTATTTTTGCCTCTTTGAGCTGTAATTTGACCCCCTGAACATGCTTCAAAACTCACCAAATTTCACACACTCATCAGAACTGGCGAAAATTGCCATCTAATAAAAAACCAAACCCCAAAAATCAAAAATGCCCTCTAGCGCCCCCCAGGAAAAAAAAAAACAGACTGCTTGTAACTTCCGTTAGGAATGTCGTAAAGACATTAAACAACAACCTCTACGTAGGTCTGACTTGGACCTACATTTCCCAATTTAAACTTCTATAGCAAAAATCAACAAGAAGTTAGCAAAAACCCCTTCAAAGCAAACATTTTTGCAAAAAATGCTATTTTTGCCTCTTTGAGCTGTAATTTGACCCCCTGAACATGCTTCAAAACTCCCCAAATTTCACACGCTCATCAGAACTGGCGAAAATTGCCATCTAATAAAAAACCAAACCCCAAAAATCAAAAATGCGCTCTAGCGCCCCCCAGGAAAAAAAAAACAGACTGCTTGTAACTTCCGTTAGGAATGTCGTAGAGACATTAAACAACAACCTCTACGTAGGTCTGACTTGGACCTACATTTCCCAATTTAAACTTCTATTGCAAAAATCAACAGGAAGTTGGCAAAAACCCCTTCAAAGCAAAAATTTTCGCAAAAAATGCTATTTTTGCCCCTTTGAGCTGTAATTTGACCCCCTTAAAATGCTTCAAAACTCACCAAATTTCACACGCTCATCAGAACTGGCGAAAATTGCCATCTAATGAAAAACCAAACCCCAAAAATCAAAAATGCGCTCTAGCGCCCCGCAGGAAAAAACAACAACAGACTGCTTGTAACTTCCGTTAGGAATGTCGTAGAGACATGAAACAAAAACCTCTATGTAGGTCTGACTTGGACCTACATTTCCCAATCTAAACTTCTGTAGCAAAAATCAACAGGAAGTTGGCAAAACCCCCTTCAAAGCAAAAATTTTCGCAAAAAAAGCTATTTTTGCCTCTTTGAGCTGTAATTTGACCCCCTTAAAATGCTTCAAAACTCACCAAATTTCACACGCTCATCAGAACTGGCATAAATTGCCATCTAATAAAAAAAACAAACCCCAAAAATCAAAAATGCGCTCTAGCGCCCCCCAGGAAAGAAAACAGACTGCTTGTAACTTCCGTTAGGAATGTCGTAGAGACATGAAACAAAAACCTCTATGTAGGTCTGACTTGGACCTACATTTCCCAATTTAAACTTCTATAGCAAAAATCAACAAGAAGTTGGCAAAAACCCCTTCAAAGCAAACATTTTCGCAAAAAATGCTATTTTTGCCTCTTTGAGCTGTAATTTGACCCCCTGAACATGCTTCAAAACTCACCAAATTTCACACACTCATCAGAACTGGCGAAAATTGCCATCTAATAAAAAACCAAACCCCAAAAATCAAAAATGCCCTCTAGCGCCCCCCAGGAAAAAAAAAAATAGACTGCTTGTAACTTCCGTTAGGAATGTCGTAAAGACATTAAACAACAACCTCTACGTAGGTCTGACTTGGACCTACATTTCCCAATTTAAACTTCTATTGCAAAAATCAACAGGAAGTTGGCAAAAACCCCTTCAAAGCAAAAATGTTCGCAAAAAATGCTATTTTTGCCCCTTTGAGCTGTAATTTGACCCCCTTAAAATGCTTCAAAACTCACCAAATTTCACACGCTCATCAGAACTGGCGAAAATTGCCATCTAATAAAAAACCAAACCCCAAAAATCAAAAATGCGCTCTAGCGCCCCGCAGGAAAAAACAACAACAGACTGCTTGTAACTTCCGTTAGGAATGTCGTAGAGACATGAAACAAAAACCTCTATGTAGGTCTGACTTGGACCTACATTTCCCAATCTAAACTTCTGTAGCAAAAATCAACAGGAAGTTGGCAAAACCCCCTTCAAAGCAAAAATTTTCGCAAAAAAGCTATTTTTGCCTCTTTGAGCTGTAATTTGACCCCTTAAAATGCTTCAAAACTCACCAAATTTCACACGCTCATCAGAACTGGCGTAAATTGCCATTTAATAAAAAAAAACAAACCCCAAAAATCAAACATGCGCTCTAGCGCCCCCCAGGAAAAAAAACAGACTGCTTGTAACTTCCGTTAGGAATGTCGTAGAGACATGAAACAAAAACCTCTATGTAGGTCTGACTTGGACCTACATTTCCCAATTTAAACTTCTATAGCAAAAATCAACAGGAAGTTGGCAAAAACCCCTTCAAAGCAAAATTTTCGCAAAATTTTTTATTTTTGCCTCTTTGAGCTGTAATTTGACCCCCTGAACATGCTTCAAAACTCACCAAATTTCACACGCTCATCAGAACTGGCGAAAATTGCCATCTAATAAAAAAAAAAGCCCAAAAATCAAAAATGCGCTCTAGCGCCCCCTAGGAAAAAAAACAGACTGCTTGTAACTTCCGTTAGGAATGTCGTAGAGACATGAAACAAAAACCTCTATGTAGGTCTGACTTGGACCTACATTTCCCAATTTAAACTTCTACAGCAAAAATCAACAGGAAGTTGGCAAAAAGCCCTTAAAATGAAAATTTTCGCAAAAAATGCTATTTTTGCCTCTGAGCTGTAATTTGACCCCCTTAAAATGCTTCAAAACTCACCAAACTTGGCACACACATCAGGACTGGCAAAAATTGCCATCTAATAAAAAAAACAAACCCCAAAAATAAAAAATGCGCTCTAGCGCCCCCCAGGAAAAAAAAAACAACAGACTGCTTGTAACTTCTGTTAGGAATGTCGTAGAGACATGAAACAAAAACCTCTATGTAGGTCTGACTTGGACCTACATTTCCCAATTTAAACTTCTATAGCAAAAATCAACAGGAAGTTGGCAAAAACCCCTTCAAAGCAAAAATTTTCGCAAAAAATGCTTATTTTGCCTCTTTGAGCTGTAATTTGACCCCCTGAACATGCTTCAAAACTCCCCAAATTTCACACGCTCATCAGAACTGGCGAAAATTAACATCTAATAAAAAAACCAAACCCCAAAAATCAAAAATGCGCTCTAGCGCCCCCCAGGAAGAAAAAAAACAGACTGCTTGTAACTTCCGTTAGGAATGTCGTAGAGACATGAAACAAAAACATCTATGTAGGTCTGACTTGGACCTACATTTGCCAATTTAAACTTCTATAGCAAAAATCAACAGGAAGTTGGCAAAAACCCCTTCAAAGCAAAATTTTCGCAAAAAATGCTATTTTTGCATCTTTGAGCTGTAATTTGACCCTCTTAAAATGCTTCAAAACTCCCCAAATTTCCCACGCTCATCAGAACTGGCGAAAATTGCCATCTAATAAAAAAACCAAACCCCAAAAATCAAAATGCGCTCTAGCGCCCCCCAGGAAGAAAAAAAACAGACTGCTTGTAACTTCCGTTAGGAATGTCGTAGAGACATGAAACAAAAACATCTATGTAGGTCTGACTTGGACCTACATTTCCCAATTTAAATTTCTATAGCAAAAATCAATAGGAAGTTGGCAAAAACCCTTCAAAGCAAAATTTTCGCAAAAAATGCTATTTTTGCATCTTTGAGCTGTAATTTGACCCTCTTAAAATGCTTCAAAACTCACCAAACTTGGCACACACATCAGAACTGGCAAAAATTGCCATCTAATAAAAAAACCAAACCCAAAAATCAAAAATGCGCTCTAGCGCCCCCTAGGGAAAAAAACAGACTGCTTGTAACTTCCGTTAGGAATGTCGTAGAGACATGAAACAAAAACCTCTATGTAGGGCTGACTTGGACCTACATTTCCCAATTTAAACTTCTATAGCAAAAATCAACAGGAAGTTGGCAAAAACCCTTCAAAGGAAAATTTTCGCAAAAAATGGTATTTTTGCATCTTTGAGCTGTAATTTGACCCTCTTAAAATGCTTCAAAACTCCCCAAATTTCACACGCTCATCAAAACTGGCGAAAATTGCCATCTAATAAAAAAAACCAAACACCAAAAATCAAAAATGCGCTCTAGCGCCCCCCAGGAAAAAAAAAACAGACTGCTTGTAACTTCCGTTAGGAATGTCGTAGAGACATGAAACAAAAACCTCTATGTAGGTCTGACTTGGACCTACATTTCCCAATTTAAACTTCTATAGCAAAAAATCAACAGGAAGTTGGCAAAAACCCCTTCAAAGCAAAATTTTCGCAAAAAAAGCAATTTTTGCCTCTTTGAACTGTAATTTGACCCCCTGAAGATGCTTCAAAACTCACCAAATTTCACACGCTCATCTGAACTGGCAAAAATTGCCATCTAATAAAAAAAACAAACCCCAAAAATCAAAAATGCGCTCTAGCGCCCCCCAGGAAAGAAAAAAACAGACTGCTTGTAACTTCCGTTAGGAATGTCGTAGAGACATGAAACAAAAACCTCTATGTAGGTCTGACTTGGACCTACATTTCCCAATTAAACTTATATAGCAAAAATCAACAGGAAGTTGGCAAAAACCCCTTCAAAGCAAAAATTTTTGCAAAAAAGCTATTTTTGCCTCTTTGAACTGTAATTGACCCCCTGAACATGCTTCAAAACTCACCAAATTTCACACACTCATCAGAACTGGCGAAAATTGCCATCTAATAAAAAAAACAACCCCAAAAATAAAAAATGCGCTCTAGCGCCCCCTAGGAAAAAAACAAAACAGACTGCTTGTAACTTCCGTTAGGAATGTCGTAGAGACATGAAGCAAAAACCTCTATGTAGGTCTGACTATGACCTACATTTCCCAATTTAAACTTCTATAGCAAAAATCAACGGGAAGTTGGCAAAAACCCCTTCAAAGCAAAAATGTTCGCAAAAATGCTATTTTTGCCTCTTTGAGCTGTAATTTGACCCCCTGAACATGCTTCAAAACTCACCAAATTTCACACGCTCATCAGAACTGGCGAAAATTGCCATCCAATAAAAAAACCAAACCCCAAAAATCAAAAATGCGCTCTAGCGCCCCCCAGGAAAAAACAACAACAGACTGCTTGTAACTTCCGTAAGGAATGTCGTAGAGACATGAAACAAAAACCTCTATGTAGGTCTGACTATGACCTACATTTCCCAATTTAAACTTCAATAGCAAAAATCAACAGGAAGTTGGCAAAAACCCCTCCAAAGGAAAATTTTCGCAAAAAATGCTATTTTTGCCTCTTTGAGCTGTAATTTGACCCCCTGAACATGCTTCAAAACTCACCAAATTTCACACGCTCATCAGAACTGGCGAAAATTACATCTAATAAAAAACCAAACCCCAAAAATCCAAAATGTGCTCTAGCGCCCCCCAGGAAAAATAAAACAGACTGCTTGTAACTTCCGTTAGGAATGTCGTAGAGACATGAAACAAAAACCTCTACGTAGGTCTGACTAGGACCTACTTTTCCCAATTTAAACTTCTATAGCAAAAATCAACAAGAAGTTGGCAAAAACCCCTTCAAAAGAAAATTTTCGCAAAAAATGCTATTTTTGCCTCTTTGAGCTGTAATTTGACCCCCTGAACATGCTTCAAAACTCACCAAATTTCACACACTCATCAGAACTGGCGAAAATTGCCATCTAATAAAAAACCAAACCCCAAAAATCAAAAATGCGCTCTAGCGCCCCCCAGGAAAAAAAAAACAGACTGCTTGTAACTTCCGTTAGGAATGTCGTAGAGACATTAAACAACAACCTCTACGTAGGTCTGACTTGGACCTACATTTCCCAATTTAAACTTCTATAGCAAAAATCACAGGAAGTTGGCAAAACCCCCTTCAAAGCAAAAATTTTCGCAAAAAAAGCTATTTTTGCCTCTTTGAGCTGTAATTTGACCCCCTTAAAATGCTTCAAAACTCACCAAATTTCACACGCTCATCAGAACTGGCGAAAATTACATCTAATAAAAAACCAAACCCCAAAAATCCAAAATGTGCTCTAGCGCCCCCCAGGAAAAATAAAACAGACTGCTTGTAACTTCCGTTAGGAATGTCGTAGAGACATGAAACAAAAACCTCTACGTAGGTCTGACTAGGACCTACTTTTCCCAATTTAAACTTCTATAGCAAAAATCAACAAGAAGTTGGCAAAAACCCCTTCAAAAGAAAATTTTCGCAAAAAATGCTATTTTTGCCTCTTTGAGCTGTAATTTGACCCCCTGAACATGCTTCAAAACTCACCAAATTTTACACACTCATCAGAACTGGCGAAAATTGCCATCTAATAAAAAACCAAACCCCAAAAATCAAAAATGCGCTCTAGCGCCCCCCAGGAAAAAAAAAACAGACTGCTTGTAACTTCCGTTAGGAATGTCGTAGAGACATTAAACAAAAACCTCTATGTAGGTCTGACTTGGACCTACATTTCCCAATTTAAACTTCTATAGCAAAAATCAACAGGAAGTTGGCAAAACCCCTTCAAAGCAAAAATTTTCGCAAAAAAAGCTATTTTTGCCTCTTTGAGCTGTAATTTGACCCCCTTAAAATGCTTCAAAACTCACCAAATTTCACACGCTCATCAGAACTGGCGTAAATTGCCATTTAATAAAAAAAACAAACCCCAAAAATCAAAAATGCGCTCTAGCGCCCCCCAGGAAAAAAAACAGACTGCTTGTAACTTCCGTTAGGAATGTCGTAGAGACATGAAACAAAAACCTCTATGTAGGTCTGACTTGGACCTACATTTCCCATTTTAAACTTCTATAGCAAAAATCAACAAGAAGTTGGCAAAAACCCCTTCAAAGCAAAAATTTTCGCAAAAATTTTTATTTTGCCTCTTTGAGCTGTAATTTGACCCCCTGAACATGCTTCAAAACTCACCAAATTTCACACGCTCATCAGAACTGGCGAAAATTGCCATCTAATAAAAAAAAAAGCCCAAAAATCAAAAATGCGCTCTAGCGCCCCCTAGGAAAAAAAACAGACTGCTTGTAACTTCCGTTAGGAATGTCGTAGAGACATGAAACAAAAACCTCTATGTAGGTCTGACTTGGACCTACATTTCCCAATTTAAACTTCTACAGCAAAAATCAACAGGAAGTTGGCAAAAAGCCCTTAAAATGAAAATTTTCGCAAAAAATGCTATTTTTGCCTCTGAGCTGTAATTTGACCCCCTTAAAATGCTTCAAAACTCACCAAACTTGGCACACACATCAGGACTGGCAAAAATTGCCATCTAATAAAAAAAACAAACCCCAAAAATAAAAAATGCGCTCTAGCGCCCCCCAGGAAAAAAAAAACAACAGACTGCTTGTAACTTCTGTTAGGAATGTCGTAGAGACATGAAACAAAAACCTCTATGTAGGTCTGACTTGGACCTACATTTCCCAATTTAAACTTCTATAGCAAAAATCAACAGGAAGTTGGCAAAAACCCCTTCAAAGCAAAAATTTTCGCAAAAAATGCTTATTTTGCCTCTTTGAGCTGTAATTTGACCCCCTGAACATGCTTCAAAACTCCCCAAATTTCACACGCTCATCAGAACTGGCGAAAATTAACATCTAATAAAAAAACCAAACCCCAAAAATCAAAAATGCGCTCTAGCGCCCCCCAGGAAGAAAAAAAACAGACTGCTTGTAACTTCCGTTAGGAATGTCGTAGAGACATGAAACAAAAACATCTATGTAGGTCTGACTTGGACCTACATTTCCCAATTTAAACTTCTATAGCAAAAATCAATAGGAAGTTGGCAAAAACCCCTTCAAAGCAAAATTTTCGCAAAAAATGCTATTTTTCCATCTTTGAGCTGTAATTTGACCCTCTTAAAATGCTTCAAAACTCCCCAAATTTCACACGCTCATCAGAACTGGCGAAAATTGCCATCTAATAAAAAAACCAAACCCCAAAAATCAAAAATGCGCTCTAGCGCCCCCCAGGAGGAAAAAAAACAGACTGCTTGTAACTTCCGTTAGGAATGTCGTAGAGACATGAAACAAAAACATCTATGTAGGTCTGACTTGGACCTACATTTCCCAATTTAAATTTCTATAGCAAAAATCAATAGGAAGTTGGCAAAAACCCCTTCAAAGCAAAATTTTCGCAAAAATGCTATTTTTGCATCTTTGAGCTGTAATTTGACCCTCTTAAAATGCTTCAAAACTCACCAAACTTGGCACACACATCAGAACTGGCAAAAATTGCCATCTAATAAAAAAAAACAAACCCCAAAAATCAAAAATGCGCTCTAGCGCTCCCTAGGAAGAAAAAAAAAACCCAGACTGCTTGTAACTTCCGTTAGGAATGTCGTAGAGACATGAAACAAAAACCTCTATGTAGGTCTGACTTGGACCTACATTTCCCAATTTAAACTTCTGTTGCAAAAATCAACTGGAAGTTGGCAAAAACCCCTTCAAATCAAAAATTTTCGCAAAAATGCTATTTTTGCCTGTTTGAGCTGTAATTTGACCCCCTGAACATGCTTCAAAACTTACCAAACTTGCCAAACACATCAGGACTGGCAAAAATTGCCATCTAATAAAAAAAACAAACCCCAAAAATCAAAAATGCGCTCTAGCACGCCCCAGGAAAAAAAAAAAAACCTAGACTGCTTGTAACTTCCGTTAGGAATGTTGTAGAGTCACATGAAACAAAAACCTCTATGTAGGTCTGACTTGGACCTACATTTCCCAATTTAAACTTCTATTGCAAAAATCAACAGGAAGTTAGCAAAAACCACTTCAAAGCAAAATTTTTCGCAAAAAATGCTATTTTTGCCTCTTTGAGCTGTAATTTGACCCCCTTAAAATGCTTCAAAACTCACCAAATTTCACACACTCATCAGAACGGGCGAACATTGCCATCTAATAAAAAAAACAAACCCCAAAAATCAAAAATGCGCTCTAGCGCCCCCTAGGGAAAAAAAACAGACTGCTTGTAACTTCCGTTAGGAATGTCGTAGAGACATGAAACAAAAACCTCTATGTAGGGCTGACTTGGACCTACATTTCCCAATTTAAACTTCTATAGCAAAAATCAACAGGAAGTTGGCAAAAACCCTTCAAAGGAAAATTTTCGCAAAAAATGCTATTTTTGCATCTTTGAGCTGTAATTTGACCCTCTTAAAATGCTTCAAAACTCCCCAAATTTCACACGCTCATCAAAACTGGCGAAAATTGCCATCTAATAAAAAAACCAAACACCAAAAATCAAAAATGCGCTCTAGCGCCCCCAGGAAAAAAAAAACAGACTGCTTGTAACTTCCGTTAGGAATGTCGTAGAGACATGAAACAAAAACCTCTACGTAGGTCTGACTTGGACCTACATTTCCCAATTTAAATTTCTATAGCAAAAATCAACAGGAAGTTGGCAAAAACCCCTTCAAAGCAAAAATTTTTGCAAAAAATGCTATTTTTGCCTCTTTGAACTGTAATTTGACCCCCTGAACATGCTTCAAAACTCACCAAAATTTCACACACTCATCAGAACTGGCGAAAATTGCCATCTAATAAAAAAAACAACCCCAAAAATAAAAAATGCGCTCTAGCGCCCCCCAGGAAAAAAACAAAACAGACTGCTTGTAACTTCCGTTAGGAATGTCGTAGAGACATGAAACAAAAACCTCTATGTAGGTCTGACTATGACCTACATTTCCCAATTTAAACTTCTATAGCAAAAATCAACGGGAAGTTGGCAAAAACCCCTTCAAAGCAAAAATGTTCGCAAAAATGCTATTTTTGCCTCTTTGAGCTGTAATTTGACCCCCTGAACATGCTTCAAAACTCACCAAATTTCACACGCTCATCAGAACTGGCGAAAATTGCCATCCAATAAAAAAACCAAACCCCAAAAATCAAAAATGCGCTCTAGCGCCCCCCAGGAAAAAACAACAACAGACTGCTTGTAACTTCCGTAAGGAATGTCGTAGAGACATGAAACAAAAACCTCTATGTAGGTCTGACTTGGACCTACATTTCCCAATTTAAACTTCTATAGCAAAAATCAACAGGAAGTTGGCAAAAACCCCTCCAAAGGAAAATTTCGAAAAAATGCTATTTTTGCCTCTTTGAGCTGTAATTTGACCCCCTGAACATGCTTCAAAACTCACCAAATTTCACACGCTCATCAGAACTGGCGAAAATTACATCTAATAAAAAACCAAACCCCAAAAATCCAAAATGTGCTCTAGCGCCCCCAGGAAAAATAAAACAGACTGCTTGTAACTTCCGTTAGGAATGTCGTAGAGACATGAAACAAAAACCTCTACGTAGGTCTGACTAGGACCTACTTTTCCCAATTTAAACTTCTATAGCAAAAATCAACAAGAAGTTGGCA
Organism: Nerophis ophidion; assembly: GCF_033978795.1. NCBI lineage: Eukaryota > Metazoa > Chordata > Actinopteri > Syngnathiformes > Syngnathidae > Nerophis > Nerophis ophidion. The sequence goes on from NC_084615.1 coordinate 6,409,434, forward strand.
AAAACCCCTTCAAAGGAAAATTTTCGCAAAAACATTCTATTTTTGCCTCTTTGAGCTGTAATTTGACCCCCTGAACATGCTTCAAAACTCACCAAATTTCACACACTCATCAGAACTGGCGAAAATTGCCATCTAATAAAAAACCAAACCCCAAAAATCAAAAATGCGCTCTAGCGCCCCGCAGGAAAAAACAACAACAGACTGCTTGTAACTTCCGTAAGGAATGTCGTAGAGACATGAAACAAAAACCTCTATGTAGGTCTGACTTGGACCTACATTTCCCAATCTAAACTTCAGTAGCAAAAATCAACAGGAAGTTGGCAAAACCCCCTTCAAAGCAAAAATTTTCGCAAAAAAAGCTATTTTTGCCTCTTTGAGCTGTAATTTGACCCCCTTAAAATGCTTCAAAACTCACCAAATTTCACACGCTCATCAGAACTGGCGTAAATTGCCATCTAATAAAAAAAACAAACCCCAAAAATCAAAAATGCGCTCTAGCGCCCCCCAGGAAAAAAAACAGACTGCTTGTAACTTCCGTTAGGAATGTCGTAGAGACATGAAACAAAAACCTCTATGTAGGTCTGACTTGGACCTACATTTCCCAATTTAAACTTCCATAGCAAAAATCAACAGGAAGTTGGCAAAAACCCCTGTCAAACCAAAAATTTTCGCAAAAAATGCTATTTTTGCCTGTTTGAGCTGTAATTTGACCCCCTGAACATGCTTCAAAACTTACCAAACTTGCCAAACACATGAGGACTGGCAAAAATTGCCATCTAATAAAAAAAACAAACCCCAAAAATCAAAAATGCGCTCTAGCACGCCCCAGGAAAAAAAAAAAACCTAGACTGCTTGTAACTTCCGTTAGGAATGTTGTAGAGTCACATGAAACAAAAACCTCTATGTAGGTCTGACTTGGACCTACATTTCCCAATTTAAACTTCTATTGCAAAAATCAACAGGAAGTTAGCAAAAACCACTTCAAAGCAAAATTTTTCGCAAAAAATGCTATTTTTGCCTCTTTGAGCTGTAATTTGACCCCCTTAAAATGCTTCAAAACTCACCAAATTTCACACACTCATCAGAACGGGCGAACATTGCCATCTAATAAAAAAAACAAACCCCAAAAATCAAAAATGCGCTCTAGCGCCCCCTAGGGAAAAAAACAGACTGCTTGTAACTTCCGTTAGGAATGTCGTAGAGACATGAAACAAAAACCTCTATGTAGGGCTGACTTGGACCTACATTTCCCAATTTAAACCTCTATAGCAAAAATCAACAGGAAGTTGGCAAAAACCCTTCAAAGGAAAATTTTCGCAAAAAATGCTATTTTTGCATCTTTGAGCTGTAATTTGACCCTCTTAAAATGCTTCAAAACTCCCCAAATTTCACACGCTCATCAAAACTGGCGAACATTGCCATCTAATAAAAAAACCAAACACCAAAAATACAAAATGCGCTCTAGCGCCCCCCAGGAAAAAAAAAACAGACTGCTTGTAACTTCCGTTAGGAATGTCGTAGAGACATGAAACAAAAACCTCTATGTAGGTCTGACTTGGACCTACATTTCCCAATTTAAACTTCTATAGCAAAAATCAACAGGAAGTTGGCAAAAACCCCTTCAAAGCAAAATTTTCGCAAAAAAAGCAATTTTTGCCTCTTTGAACTGTAATTTGACCCCCTGAAGATGCTTCAAAACTCACCAAATTTCACACGCTCATCTGAACTGGCAAAAATTGCCATCTAATAAAAAAACCAAACCCCAAAAATCAAAAATGCGCTCTAGCGCCCCCCAGGAAAGAAAAAAACAGACTGCTTGTAACTTCCGTTAGGAATGTCGTAGAGACATGAAACAAAAACCTCTATGTAGGTCTGACTTGGACCTACATTTCCCAATTAAACTTATATAGCAAAAATCAACAGGAAGTTGGCAAAAACCCCTTCAAAGCAAAAATTTTTGCAAAAAATGCTATTTTTGCCTCTTTGAACTGTAATTTGACCCCCTGAACATGCTTCAAAACTCACCAAATTTCACACACTCATCAGAACTGGCGAAAATTGCCATTTAATAAAAAAAAACAACCCCAAAAATAAAAAATGCGCTCTAGCGCCCCCCAGGAAAAAAACAAAACAGACTGCTTGTAACTTCCGTTAGGAATGTCGTAGAGACATGAAACAAAAACCTCTATGTAGGTCTGACTTGGACCTACATTTCCCAATTTAAACTTCTATTGCAAAAATCAACAGGAAGTTAGCAAAAACCACTTCAAAGCAAAATTTTTCGCAAAAAATGCTATTTTTGCCTCTTTGAGCTGTAATTTGACCCCCTTAAAATGCTTCAAAACTCACCAAATTTCACACACTCATCAGAACGGGCGAACATTGCCATCTAATAAAAAAAACAAACCCCAAAAATCAAAAATGCGCTCTAGCGCCCCCTAGGGAAAAAAACAGACTGCTTGTAACTTCCGTTAGGAATGTCGTAGAGACATGAAACAAAAACCTCTATGTAGGGCTGACTTGGACCTACATTTCCCAATTTAAACTTCTATAGCAAAAATCAACGGGAAGTTGGCAAAAACCCCTTCAAAGCAAAAATGTTCGCAAAAATGCTATTTTTGCCTCTTTGAGCTGTAATTTGACCCCCTGAACATGCTTCAAAACTCACCAAATTTCACACGCTCATCAGAACTGGCGAAAATTGCCATCCAATAAAAAAACCAAACCCCAAAAATCAAAAATGCGCTCTAGCGCCCCCCAGGAAAAAACAACAACAGACTGCTTGTAACTTCCGTAAGGAATGTCGTAGAGACATGAAACAAAAACCTCTATGTAGGTCTGACTTGGACCTACATTTCCCAATTTAAACTTCTATAGCAAAAATCAACAGGAAGTTGGCAAAAACCCCTCCAAAGGAAAATTTTCGCAAAAAATGCTATTTTTGCCTCTTTGAGCTGTAATTTGACCCCCTGAACATGCTTCAAAACTCACCAAATTTCACACGCTCATCAGAACTGGCGAAAATTACATCTAATAAAAAACCAAACCCTAAAAATCCAAAATTTGCTCTAGCGCCCCCCAGGAAAAATAAAACAGACTGCTTGTAACTTCCGTTAGGAATGTCGTAGAGACATGAAACAAAAACCTCTACGTAGGTCTGACTAGGACCTACTATTCCCAATTTAAACTTCTAAAGCAAAAATCAACAAGAAGTTGGCAAAAACCCCTTCAAAGGAAAATTTTCGCAAAAAATGCTATTTTTGCCTCTTTGAGCTGTAATTTGACCCCCTGAACATGCTTCAAAACTCACCAAATTTCACACACTCATCAGAACTGGCGAAAATTGCCATCTAATAAAAAACCAAACCCCAAAAATCAAAAATGCGCTCTAGCGCCCCGCAGGAAAAAACAACAACAGACTGCTTGTAACTTCCGTAAGGAATGTCGTAGAGACATGAAACAAAAACCTCTATGTAGGTCTGACTTGGACCTACATTTCCCAATCTAAACTTCTGTAGCAAAAATCAACAGGAAGTTGGCAAAACCCCCTTCAAAGCAAAAATTTTCGCAAAAAAAGCTATTTTTGCCTCTTTGAGCTGTAATTTGACCCCCTTAAAATGCTTCAAAACTCACCAAATTTCACACGCTCATCAGAACTGGCGTAAATTGCCATCTAATAAAAAAAACAAACCCCAAAAATCAAAAATGCGCTCTAGCGCCCCCCAGGAAAAAAAACAGACTGCTTGTAACTTCCGTTAGGAATGTCGTAGAGACATGAAACAAAAACCTCTATGTAGGTCTGACTTGGACCTACATTTCCCAATTTAAACTTCTATAGCAAAAATCAACAGGAAGTTGGCAAAAACCCCTTCAAAGCAAACATTTTCGCAAAAAATGCTATTTTTGCCTCTTTGAGCTGTAATTTGACCCCTGAACATGCTTCAAAACTCACCAAATTTCACACGCTCATCAGAGCTGGCGAAAATTGCCATCTAATAAAAAACCAAACCCCAAAAATCAAAAATGCGCTCTAGCGCCCCCTAGGAAAAAAAAAACAGACTGCTTGTAACTTCCGTTAGGAATGTCGTAGAGACATTAAACAACAACCTCTACGTAGGTCTGACTTGGACCTACATTTCCCAATTTAAACTTCTATTGCAAAAATCAACAGGAAGTTGGCAAAAACCCCTTCAAAGCAAAAATTTTCGCAAAAAATGCTATTTTTGCCCCTTTGAGCTGTAATTTGACCCCCTTAAAATGCTTCAAAACTCACCAAATTTCACACGCTCATCAGAACTGGCGTAAATTGCCATCTAATAAAAAAAACAAACCCCAAAAATCAAAAATGCGCTCTAGCGCCCCCCAGGAAAAAAAACAGACTGCTTGTAACTTCCGTTAGGAATGTCGTAGAGACATGAAACAAAAACCTCTATGTAGGTCTGACTTGGACCTACATTTCCCAATTTAAACTTCCATAGCAAAAATCAACAGGAAGTTGGCAAAAACCCCTTCAAACCAAAAATTTTCGCAAAAAATGCTATTTTTGCCTGTTTGAGCTGTAATTTGACCCCCTGAACATGCTTCAAAACTTACCAAACTTGCCAAACACATCAGGACTGGCAAAAATTGCCATCTAATAAAAAAAACAAACCCCAAAAATCAAAAATGCGCTCTAGCACGCCCCAGGAAAAAAAAAAAACCTAGACTGCTTGTAACTTCCGTTAGGAATGTTGTAGAGTCACATGAAACAAAAACCTCTATGTAGGTCTGACTTGGACCTACATTTCCCAATTTAAACTTCTATTGCAAAAATCAACAGGAAGTTAGCAAAAACCACTTCAAAGCAAAATTTTTCGCAAAAAATGCTATTTTTGCCTCTTTGAGCTGTAATTTGACCCCCTTAAAATGCTTCAAAACTCACCAAATTTCACACACTCATCAGAACGGGCGAACATTGCCATCTAATAAAAAAAAACAAACCCCAAAAATCAAAAATGCGCTCTAGCGCCCCCTAGGGAAAAAAACAGACTGCTTGTAACTTCCGTTAGGAATGTCGTAGAGACATGAAACAAAAACCTCTATGTAGGGCTGACTTGGACCTACATTTCCCAATTTAAACTTCTATAGCAAAAATCAACAGGAAGTTGGCAAAAACCCTTCAAAGGAAAATTTTCGCAAAAAATGCTATTTTTGCATCTTTGAGCTGTAATTTGACCCTCTTAAAATGCTTCAAAACTCCCCAAATTTCACACGCTCATCAAAACTGGCGAAAATTGCCATCTAATAAAAAAACCAAACACCAAAAATACAAAATGCGCTCTAGCGCCCCCCAGGAAAAAAAAAACAGACTGCTTGTAACTTCCGTTAGGAATGTCGTGAAGACATGAAACAAAAACCTCTATGTAGGTCTGACTTGGACCTACATTTCCCAATTTAAACTTCTATAGCAAAAATCAACAGGAAGTTGGCAAAAACCCCTTCAAAGCAAAATTTTCGCAAAAAAAGCAATTTTTGCCTCTTTGAACTGTAATTTGACCCCCTGAAGATGCTTCAAAACTCACCAAATTTCGCACGCTCATCTGAACTGGCAAAAATTGCCATCTAATAAAAAAACCAAACCCCAAAAATCAAAAATGCGCTCTAGCGCCCCCCAGGAAAGAAAAAAACAGACTGCTTGTAACTTCCGTTAGGAATGTCGTAGAGACATGAAACAAAAACCTCTATGTAGGTCTGACTTGGACCCACATTTCCCAATTTAAACTTCTATAGCAAAAATCAACAAGAAGTTGGCAAAAACCCCTTCAAAGGAAAATGTTCGCAAAAAATGCTATTTTTGCCTCTTTGAGCTGTAATTTGACCCCCTGAACATGCTTCAAAACTCACCAAATTTCACACACTCATCAGAACTGGCGAAAATTGCCATCTAATAAAAAACCAAACCCCAAAAATCAAAAATGCGCTCTAGCGCCCCCCAGGAAAAAAAAAAAACAGACTGCTTGTAACTTCCGTTAGGAATGTCGTAGAGACAAGAAACAAAAACCTCTATGTAGGTCTGACTTGGACCTACATTTCGCAATTTAAACTTCTATAGCAAAAATCAACAGGAAGTTGGCAAAAACCCCTTCAAAGGAAAAATTTTCGTAAAAAATACTATTTTTGCCTCTTTGAGCTGTAATTTGACCCCCTGAACATGCTTCAAAACTCACCAAATTTCACACGCTCATCAGAGCTGGCGAAAATTGCCATCTAATAAAAAACCAAACCCCAAAAATCAAAAATGCGCTCTAGCGCCCCCTAGGGAAAAAAAAACAGACTGCTTGTAACTTCCGTTAGGAATGTCGTAGAGACATTAAACAACAACCTCTACGTAGGTCTGACTTGGACCTACATTTCCCAATTTAAACTTCTATTGCAAAAATCAACAGGAAGTTGGCAAAAACCCCTTCAAAGCAAAAATTTTCGCAAAAAATGCTATTTTTGCCCCTTTGAGCTGTAATTTGACCCCCTTAAAATGCTTCAAAACTCACCAAATTTCACACGCTCATCAGAACTGGCGTAAATTGCCATCTAATTAAAAAAACAAACCCCAAAAATCAAAAATGCGCTCTAGCGCCCCCCAGGAAAAAAAACAGACTGCTTGTAACTTCCGTTAGGAATGTCGTAGAGACATGAAACAAAAACCTCTATGTAGGTCTGACTTGGACCTACATTTCCCAATTTAAACTTCCATAGCAAAAATCAACAGGAAGTTGGCAAAAACCCCTTCAAACCAAAAATTTTCGCAAAAAATGCTATTTTTGCCTGTTTGAGCTGTAATTTGACCCCCTGAACATGCTTCAAAACTTACCAAACTTGCCAAACACATCAGGACTGGCAAAAATTGCCATCTAATAAAAAAAACAAACCCCAAAAATCAAAAATGCGCTCTAGCACGCCCCAGGAAAAAAAAAAAACCTAGACTGCTTGTAACTTCCGTTAGGAATGTTGTAGAGTCACATGAAACAAAAACCTCTATGTAGGTCTGACTTGGACCTACATTTCCCAATTTAAACTTCTATTGCAAAAATCAACAGGAAGTTAGCAAAAACCACTTCAAAGCAAAATTTTTCGCAAAAAATGCTATTTTTGCCTCTTTGAGCTGTAATTTGACCCCCTTAAAATGCTTCAAAACTCACCAAATTTCACACACTCATCAGAACGGGCGAACATTGCCATCTAATAAAAAAAAACAAACCCCAAAAATCAAAAATGCGCTCTAGCGCCCCCTAGGGAAAAAAACAGACTGCTTGTAACTTCCGTTAGGAATGTCGTAGAGACATGAAACAAAAACCTCTATGTAGGGCTGACTTGGACCTACATTTCCCAATTTAAACTTCTATAGCAAAAATCAACAGGAAGTTGGCAAAAACCCTTCAAAGGAAAATTTTCGCAAAAAATGCTATTTTTGCATCTTTGAGCTGTAATTTGACCCTCTTAAAATGCTTCAAAACTCCCCAAATTTCACACGCTCATCAAAACTGGCGAAAATTGCCATCTAATAAAAAAACCAAACACCAAAAATACAAAATGCGCTCTAGCGCCCCCCAGGAAAAAAAAAACAGACTGCTTGTAACTTCCGTTAGGAATGTCGTGAAGACATGAAACAAAAACCTCTATGTAGGTCTGACTTGGACCTACATTTCCCAATTTAAACTTCTATAGCAAAAATCAACAGGAAGTTGGCAAAAACCCCTTCAAAGCAAAATTTTCGCAAAAAAAAGCAATTTTTGCCTCTTTGAACTGTAATTTGACCCCCTGAAGATGCTTCAAAACTCACCAAATTTCACACGCTCATCAGAACTGGCAAAAATTGCCATCTAATAAAAAAACCAAACCCCAAAAATCAAAAATGCGCTCTAGCGCCCCCCAGGAAAGAAAAAAACAGACTGCTTGTAACTTCCGTTAGGAATGTCGTAGAGACATGAAACAAAAACCTCTATGTAGGTCTGACTTGGACCCACATTTCCCAATTTAAACTTCTATAGCAAAAATCAACAAGAAGTTGGCAAAAACCCCTTCAAAGGAAAATGTTCGCAAAAAATGCTATTTTTGCCTCTTTGAGCTGTAATTTGACCCCCTGAACATGCTTCAAAACTCACCAAATTTCACACACTCATCAGAACTGGCGAAAATTGCCATCTAATAAAAAACCAAACCCCAAAAATCAAAAATGCGCTCTAGCGCCCCCCAGGAAAAAAAAAAACCAGACTGCTTGTAACTTCCGTTAGGAATGTCGTAGAGACAAGAAACAAAAACCTCTATGTAGGTCTGACTTGGACCTACATTTCGCAATTTAAACTTCTATAGCAAAAATCAACAGGAAGTTGGCAAAAACCCCTTCAAAGGAAAAATTTTCGTAAAAAATACTATTTTTGCCTCTTTGAGCTGTAATTTGACCCCCTGAACATGCTTCAAAACTCACCAAATTTCACACACTCATCAGAACTGGCAAAATTGCTATGTAATAAAAAACCAAACCCCAAAAATCAAAAATGCGCTCTAGCGCCCCCCAGGAAAAAAAAACAGACTGCTTGTAACTTCCGTTAGGAATGTCGTAGAGACATGAAACAAAAACCTCTATGGAGGTCTGACTTGGACCTACATTTCCCAATTTAAACTTCTATAGCAAAAATCAATAGGAAGTTGGCAAAAACCCTTTCAAAGAAAAATTTTCGCAAAAAATGCTATTTTTTTGCCTCTTTGAGCTGTAATTTGACCCCCTGAACATGCTTCAAAACTCACCAAATTTCACACGCTCATCAGAACTGGCAAAAATTGACATCTAATAAAAAAACCAAACCGCAAAAATCAAAAATGCGCTCTAGCGCCCCCTAGGAAAAAAAAAACAACAGACTGCTTGTAACTTCCGTTAGGAATGTCGTAGAGACATGAAACAAAAACCTCTATGTAGGTCTGACTTGGACCTACATTTCCCAATCCAAACTTCTATAGCAAAAATCAACAGGAAGTTGGCAAAAACCCCTTCAAAGCAAAAATTTGCGCAAAAAATGCTATTTTTGCCTCTTTGAGGTGTAATTTGACCCCCTTAAAATGCTTCAAAACTCACCAAATTTCACACACTCATCAGAACTGGCGAAAATTGCCATCTAATAAAAAAAACCAAACCCCAAAAATCAAAAATGCGCTCTAGCGCCCCCCAGGAAGAAAAAAAACAGACTGCTTGTAACTTCCGTTAGGAATGTCGTAGAGACATGAAACAAAAACCTCTATGTAGGTCTGACTTGGACCTACATTTCCCAATTTAAACTTCTATAGCAAAAATCAATAGGAAGTTGGCAAAAACCCTTTCAAAGAAAAATTTTCGCAAAAAATGCTATTTTTTTGCCTCTTTGAGCTGTAATTTGACCCCCTGAACATGCTTCAAAACTCACCAAATTTCACACGCTCATCAGAGCTGGCGAAAATTGCCATCTAATAAAAAACCAAACCCCAAAAATCAAAAATGCGCTCTAGGGCCCCCTAGGAAAAAAAAAAACAGACTGCTTGTAACTTCCGTTAGGAATGTCGTAGAGACATGAAACAAAAACCTCCATGTAGGTCTGACTTGGACCTACATTTCCCAATTCAAACTTCTAAGCAAAAATCAACAGGAAGTTGGCAAAAACCCCTTCAAAGGAAAATGTTCGCAAAAAATGCTATTTTTTTGCCTCTTTGAGCTGTAATTTGACCCCCTGAACATGCTTCAAAACTCACCAAATTTCACACGCTCATCAGAACTGGCGAAAATTGCTATGTAATAAAAAACCAAACCCCAAAAATCAAAAATGCGCTCTAGCGCCCCCCAGGAAAAAAAAACTGACTGCTTGTAACTTCCGTTAGGAATGTCGTAGAGACATGAAACAAAAACCTCTATGTAGGTCTGACTTGGACCTACATTTCCCAATTTAAACTTCTATAGCAAAAATCAACAAGAAGTTGGCAAAAACCCCTCCAAAGGATAATTTTCGCAAAAAATGCTATTTTAGCATCTTTGAGCTGTAATTTGGCCCTCTTAAAATTCTTCAAAACTCACCAAACTTGGCACAGACATCAGGACTGGCGAAAATTGCCATCTAATAAAAAAACCAAACCCCAAAAATCAAAAATGCGCTCTAGCGCCCCGCAGGAAAAAACAACAACAGACTGCTTGTAACTTCCGTTAGGAATGTCGTAGAGACATGAAACAAAAACCTCTATGTAGGTCTGACTTGGACCTACATTTCCCAATCTAAACTTCTGTAGCAAAAATCAACAGGAAGTTGGCAAAACCCCCTTCAAAGCAAAAATTTTCGCAAAAAAAGCTATTTTTGCCTCTTTGAGCTGTAATTTGACCCCCTTAAAATGCTTCAAAACTCACCAAATTTCACACGCTCATCAGAACTGGCGAAAATTGCCATCTAATAAAAAACCAAACCCCAAAAATCAAAAATGCGCTCTAGCGCCCCGCAGGAAAAAACAACAACAGACTGCTTGTAACTTCCGTTAGGAATGTCGTAGAGACATGAAACAAAAACCTCTATGTAGGTCTGACTTGGACCTACATTTCCCAATCTAAACTTCTGTAGCAAAAATCAACAGGAAGTTGGCAAAACCCCCTTCAAAGCAAAAATTTTCGCAAAAAAAGCTATTTTTGCCTCTTTGAGCTGTAATTTGACCCCCTTAAAATGCTTCAAAACTCACCAAATTTCACACGCTCATCAGAACTGGCGTAAATTGCCATCTAATAAAAAAAACAAACCCCAAAAATCAAAAATGCGCTCTAGCGCCCCCCAGGAAAGAAAACAGACTGCTTGTAACTTCCGTTAGGAATGTCGTAGAGACATGAAACAAAAACCTCTATGTAGGTCTGACTTGGACCTACATTTCCCAATTTAAACTTCTATAGCAAAAATCAACAGGAAGTTGGCAAAAACCCCTTCAAAGCAAACATTTTCGCAAAAAATGTTATTTTTGCCTCTTTGAACTGTAATTTGACCCCCTTAAAATGCTTCAAAACTCACCAAACTTGGCACACTCATCAGAACTGGCGAAAATTGCCATCTAATAAAAAAAACCAAACCCCAAAAATCAAAAATGCGCTCTAGCGCCCCCCAGGAAAAAAAAAAACAACAGACTGCTTGTAACTTCCGTTAGGAATGTCGTAGAGACATGAAACAAAAACCTCTATGTAAGTCTGACTTGGACCTACATTTCCCAATTTAAACTTCTATAGCAAAAATCGACAAAAAGTTGGCAAAAACCCCTTCAAAGGAAAATTTGCGCAAAAAATGCTATTTTTGCCTCTTTGAGCTGTAATTTGACCCCCTGAACATGCTTCAAAACTCAGCAAATTTCACACACTCATCAGAACTGGCGAAAATTGCCATCTAATGAAAAAAACCAAACCCCAAAAATCAAAAATGCACTCTAGCGCCCTCCAGGAGAAAAAAAACAACAGACTGCTTGTAACTTCCGTTAGGAATGTCGTAGAGACATGAAACAAAAACCTCTATGTAGGTCTGACTTGGACCTACATTTCCCAATTTAAACTTCTATAGCAAAAATCAACAGGAAGTTGGCAAAAACCCCTTCAAAGCAAAATTTTCACAAAAAAAGCAATTTTTGCCTCTTTGAGCTGTAATTTGACCCCCTGAAGATGCTTCAAAACTCACCAAATTTCACACGCTCATCAGAACTGGCAAAAATTGACATCTAATAAAAAAACCAAACCCCAAAAATCTAAAATACGCTCTAGCGCTCCCCAGGAAAAAAAAAAAAACAGACTGCTTGTAACTTCCGTTAGGAATGTCGTAGAGACATGAAACAAAAACCTCTATGTAGGTCTGACTTGGACCTACATTTCCCAATCCAAACTTCTATAGCAAAAATCAACAGGAAGTTGGCAAAAACCCCTTCAAAGCAAAAATTTGCGCAAAAAATGCTATTTTTTTGCCTCTTTGAGCTGTAATTTGACCCCCTTAAAATGCTTCAAAACTCACCAAATTTCACACACTCATCAGAACTGGCGAAAATTGCCATCTAATAAAAAAAACCAAACCCCAAAAATCAAAAATATGCTCTAGCGCCCCCCAGGAAGAAAAAAAACAGACTGCTTGTAACTTCCGTTAGGAATGTCGTTGTTGGGATGTCGCATGGCTGCAGTTGTGTGACCTCAAGTATGCAAAAATCCAGGAGAGCAGAAAGCAGGTAAGATGATTTTAAAACATCAAAGTAAAATATATAAACAGAAAGCAGTCTTGCATGGAGATGTTCCCAACATAGGTTTAACTTCGAGCACTGAGGAGTGCTCGAGTGAAACATAAATAGACCTATGTTGATTGACCGCAGCTGAGGACCGCTGCCAATCAACGGCGAGTGTGACAAAAACAGTGCTCAGCGGAGTAAACAGGAAGTATGACAAAATAAGAGCACTGAACAGGAAACAAAGTACAAAACACGAAAAACTATCAGAAAGTAAGTGACAGATCGTTACAGGACCTCCCCCTCAAGGAACAGATACCAGATGTTCCCTGGAAAAGAAAAATGGAAAAAAATGTCCACAAAGTAAGGGAGGATGGAAGGAGGATTTGGTGGAAGGTCGCCAAACCTCGTGTCCCCGCAGCCAGCGAGGGAAAGTCAGGTGGCGACGGCGCGTAGAGCGCCGCTGGAACTGGCGGGGCGGGCGGCCACGGAACAGCCACATCATTGGCCGAAAAAGAGACGAGTGCATCCCGCGAGGAGGACGCCCAGGGCACGGCCACATCCGCGGCTGACGTGGAGGCGGGCGCGCTGAAGCAGGCCCGGAGACAGCAGACAAAGCGGCGGGGGCTGCAGCCAAAACAGATACCTCTGCAGGAGGCGGCTGAGGAGCCGATGTTGGTGCCGGCGTGGAAGCGGCAGACGTCATCAACGGCGTGGAAGCGGCAGACGTCATCGGCGGCGTGAAAGCGGCAGACGTCATCGGCGGCGTGAAAGCGGCAGACGTCATCGGCGGCGTGAAAGCGGCAGACGTCATCGGCGGCGTGAAAGCGGCAGACGTCATCGGCGGCGTGAAAGCGGCAGACGTCATCGGCGGCGTGAAAGCGGCAGACGTCATCGGCGGCGTGAAAGCGGCAGACGTCATCGGCGGCGTGAAAGCGGCAGACGTCATCGGCGGCGTGAAAGCGGCAGACGTCATCGGCGGCGTGAAAGCGGCAGACGTCATCGGCGGCGTGAAAGCGGCAGACGTCATCAACGGCGTGGAAGCAACAGACGTCATCGGCGGCGTGAAAGCGGCAGACGTCATCGGCGGCGTGAAAGCGGCAGACGTCATCGGCGGCGTGAAAGCGGCAGACGTCATCGGCGGCGTGAAAGCGGCAGACGTCATCGGCGGCGTGAAAGCGGCAGACGTCATCGGCGGCGTGAAAGCGGCAGACGTCATCGGCGGCGTGAGTTGTTGCAAAAGCCCGCTAGGGACGTAGATGTCTCCGTGGAAGGAGACGCTGGCGGGGATGACAGCGGTGTGTGCCTGGCTGCACCGCAGTGTATAGTGGGCCCCCCTCCACTAGGTGGCTGCCAGACACCGTTCACACATGCGGGAAAACGTGCCTGCTCGTCGGAGTCCCCCGGTGCGAAAACCAGGGACGGGCGGGAGGGGACCAGGAGGAGGGACGAAGACACGTCCCGTGCCAAGTCCCAGCAGGAGGACAAAAGCGACCTCACTGTGGGCTCCACTGGAGCTCTCGGCGGACCAAAAAAGAGAGCGGGAGCTGGCAAAAAGAGCAGCCGGGGAGCAGCCGCTGGAAGCTGCGTAGGAGCAGGGAGAAGCAGCTCAGCAGACGACGGGAAGGATGGCGGCGGCGGACGTGCCGGTCGGAGAGCCGCAGTCGGCGACGGAGCCGCAGGAGCCGCGAGACGTGAAGGAGGAGGCGGGCGCGCCGGTCGGTGAGCCGTAGCCGGCAGCGTTGCCGAGAGGAAGGATGGCGGCGGAGGACGCGCCGGTCGGAGAGCCGTAGCCGGTAGCGTTGCCGCGGGAGCCGCGAGGCATGCAGGAAGTGGCGGACGTGCTGGTCGGAGAGCCGTAGCCAGCCGTTGAGCCGAGAGGAAAGATGGCGGCGGGGGACGCGCCGGTCGGAGAGCCGAAGCCGGTGGCGTTGCCGCGGGGAGAGGGTCCGCGTCTGTAGGCTGGGACCGCACAAACCTGGCCTTCAAGTCCTCCAGGAATTGTGCGGTCCAGAACGTCGGCTGAGGATTGCCGACAGGGATTCTCGCGAGGTCACAATTTTCTGGCTCGAAGTTACTGTTGGGATGTCGCATGGCTGCAGTTGTGTGACCTCAAGTATGCAAAAATCCAGGAGAGCAGAAAGCAGGTAAGATGATTTTAATTTCATCAAAGTAAAATATATAAACAGAAAGCAGTCTTGCATGGAGATGTTCCCAACATAGGTTTAACTTCGAGCACTGAGGAGTGCTTGAGTGAAACATAAATAGACCTATGTTGATTGACCGCAGCTGAGGACCGCTGCCAATCAACGGCGAGTGTGACAAAAACAGTGCTCAGCGGAGTAAACAGGAAGTATGACAAAATAAGAGCACTGAACAGGAAACAAAGTACAAAACACGAAAAACTATCAGAAAGTAAGTGACAGATCGTTACAGTCGTAGAGACATGAAACAAAAACCTCTATGTAGGTCTGACTTGGACCTACATTTCCCAATTTAAACTTCTATAGCAAAAATCAATAGGAAGTTGGCAAAAACCCTTTCAAAGAAAAATTTTCGCAAAAAATGCTATTTTTTTGCCTCTTTGAGCTGTAATTTGACCCCCTGAACATGCTTCAAAACTCACCAAATTTCACACGCTCATCAGAGCTGGCGAAAATTGCCATCTAATAAAAAACCAAACCCCAAAAATCAAAAATGCGCTCTAGCGCCCCCTAGGAAAAAAAAAAACAGACTGCTTGTAACTTCCGTTAGGAATGTCGTAGAGACATTAAACAACAACCTCTACGTAGGTCTGACTTGGACCTACATTTCCCAATTTAAACTTCTATTGCAAAAATCAACAGGAAGTTGGCAAAAACCCCTTCAAAGCAAAAATTTTCGCAAAAATTGCTATTTTTGCCCCTTTGAGCTGTAATTTGACCCCCTTAAAATGCTGCAAAACTCACCAAATTTCACACGCTCATCAGAACTGGCGAAAATTGCCATCTAATAAAAAACCAAACCCCAAAAATCAAAAATGCGCTCTAGCGCCCCGCAGGAAAAAACAACAACAGACTGCTTGTAACTTCCGTTAGGAATGTCGTAGAGACATGAAACAAAAACCTCTATGTAGGTCTGACTTGGACCTACATTTCCCAATTCAAACTTCTAAGCAAAAATCAACAGGAAGTTGGCAAAAACCCCTTCAAAGGAAAATTTTCGCAAAAAATGCTATTTTTGCCTCTTTGAGCTGTAATTTGACCCCCTTAAAAAGCTTCAAAACTCACCAAACTTGGCACACACATCAGGACTGGCAATATTTGCGATATAATGAAAAAACCAAACCCCAAAACTCAAAAATTGTGCTCTTTTTGAATAAAACACAGAAAAAAACTGCTCCGAGGAAGAAAACACAGACAAAACTGCTTGTAACTTCCCGTAGGAATGTCGGAAATACATGAAACAAAAACTTCCATGTAGGTTTCACTTAGACCTACATTTTAATGATGAACATCCTTCAGCAAAAATCAACAGGAAGTTAAAAATTACCCCTTCAAAATAAAAGTTTTGTAAACACCCGTCACCTTTTTCAAACATTACCTCCTCTGAGCGTGTTTGTCGTTTCAGCTTCAAACTAGCACAGAAGAGAGTTTGAACCCTTCTAATTAAAAGTTATCGAAAGAGTTTTGATTACTGCTCCGGTTTGGATTTTACGCGCCATCAAAAAAACCTGCGCAAATTTTCCCCAAAAAATGTCATTTTTGCCTCTTTGAGCTGTAATTTGACCCCCTTAAAATGCTTCAAGGTGCAAGTTAAAGCACTACTATGCAAAGCGAAAGCCATTTATCAACAACATCCAGAAAAAATTATCTGTAATTTCACCCCCTTAAGATGCTTCAAAACTCACCAAATTTTACACACACATTAGGACTGGCGAAAATTGCCATCTAATAAAAAACCAAACCCCAAAAATCAAAAGTGCGCTTTAGCGCCCCCTAAGAAAAAACACAGACAAAACTGCTTGTAACTTCTGTTAGGAATGTCGTAGAGACATGAATAAAAAACTATGTAGGTCTGACTAAGACCAGGGCTTGAGTCTCGGCGGCAATGCATTACTTCCAATGTCCATTGGAAGTCATTTTGATGTATTGCTACAAAAAAAAAAACCCGGTGAAGTTGTCACATTGTGTAAATGGTAAATAAAAACAAAATAAAATAATTTCCAACTTATATTCAATTGAATAGACTGCAAAGACAATATATTTAATGTTCACACTGGTAAACGTTGTTATTTTTTGCAAATATTAGCTCATTTGGAATTTGATGCCTGCAACATTTTTTTTTTAAAGCTGGCAAAAGTGGCAAAAAAGACTGAGAAAGCTGAGGAATGCTCATGAGACACTTATTTGTTGAACAGGCTAATAGGGAAGAGGTGGGTGCCAGGATTGGGTATAAAAGCAGCTTCCATGAAATGCTCAGTCATTCACAAAGAAGGATGGGGCGACGGTCACCACTTTGTCAACAAATGCGTGAGCAAATAACAACATTTCTCAACCAGCTATTGCAAGGAATTTAGGGATTTCACCATCTACGGTCCGTAATATCATCAAAATGTTCAGAGAGTCTGGAGAAATCGCTGCACGTCACATTGAATGCCCGTGACCTTGGATCTCTCAGACGGTACTGCATCAAAACGCGACATCAGTGTGTATAAGATATCACCACATAGGCTCAGGAACACTTCAGAAAACCACTGTCAGTAACTACGGTTGGTCGCTACAACTGTAAGTGCAAGTTAAAGCTTTACTACGCAAAACAAAAGCCATTAATCAACAACACCCAGAAACGCCACCGGCTTCACTGGGCCCGAGCTGTTTTAAAGATGGACTGATGCGAAGTGGTCTGACGAGTCCAAATTTCAAATTGTTTTTGGAAACTGTGGACGTCGTGTCCTCCGGACCTAAGAATAAAATAATAATAATACATTTTACTTATAAGACGCCTTTCTGGGCACTCTAGGACACTGTACAAAATCAAAATAATACAATCAAATTGGATAAAAACAACAACAAAGATAGATAAGATAAGATGATTACAGTGAATAAGCAGTCAGGAATAAGTATGTTTTGAGTCTTGATTTCAAGAGGGATATTGAGTCAAAGTTACCAAGGTTTGGTGGTAGAGAGTTCCAGAGATGTGGGGCAGAGCGGCTGAAAGCTCGGGCACCCATGGTGGACAGCTGAGAGGAGAAGAACCGTCCAAACTGTTCTTGGCGCAAAGTGGAAAACCTACTCAGTGGTTAGAGTGTCCGCCCTGAGATGGGTAGGTCGTGAGTTCAAATCCCGGCTGAGTCATACCAAAGACTATAAAAATGGGAGCCATTACCTCCCTGCTTGGCACTAAGCATTAAGGCTTGGAATTTGGGGTTAAATCACCAAAAATGATTCCCGGGCGCGCCGCCACTGATGCCCACTGCTGCCCTCACCCACCAAGGGGGTGATCAAGGATGATGGGTCAAATGCAGAGAATAATTTCGCCACACCTAGTGTGTGTGTGACTATCATTGGTACTTTAACTTTGACTTTAGTGCCCAAGGCATGGGTAACTTACACATCTGTTAAGGCACCATTAAAGCTGAAAAGTACATACAGGTTTTGGAGCAACATATGTTGTCATCCAAGCAACGTTATCATGGACGCCCCTGCTTATTTCAGCAAGACCATGCCAAGCCATGTGTTACAACAGCGTGGCTTCATAGTAAAAGAGTGCAGGTGTTGTGTTTTGTCATGGCGTCTGTTTTTCTTCACTTAGTTAGTCCCCATCGAGGCACACCTGCAACAAATCCCTACCTAGGTGTATTCAAGCTGGGTCCTGCAGGTTATTGTCTCCTGCACCTCCCACGTGCATGCACCTGCTTCACTCCGTCAATCCTTTTATGTTGTCCCGCCTTATTCCTGAAATTCCTCACCTCTTTGCGTTTGCTTCCTAGCCTCCCTGAGGTAAAGAGGATTTTGTATTGGACCTTTTGTTGTGCTCCGTGTGCCCTGGCCTTCTCCCCTGCCGACCACTTTGTTTGTTTATTCATGGTGTGCACTTCTGCCCCATCGCCTTTTGTTACACTTTTTGGACTTATTAAATGTTCCCTTTTTTGTAATTCAACCTTGCCTCCCGTCTCTGCCTCCTGGGGTCACCTCCTTGACCAATTCCTAACGGCAGGTACTCGACAAGCCTGCCTGTAGTCCAGACCTGTCTCCCATTAAAAATGTGTGGCACATTATGAAGCCTGAAACGGAGACTGTTGAACAACTTAAGCTGTACATCAAGTCAGAATGGAAAATAATTCCACCTGAAAAGCTTCAAAAATGTGTTTCCTCAGTTCCAGCGATGGACGGGACCGACTTTTGCTGGTGTTTCCTGCCTTTAGAATAGAATAGAATATAATATAATAGAATAGAAAGTACGCTGGTGCTTCCTGCTTTTAAGCGGCCATCTTGAGACGGCAGCAGCGCAGCAGCATCAGCGCGGTGGTTCTTTGAAAGCTCGTAAAATCAAAACTGGAACAGTTAGAAAAGCTTTTTGCGCAACTTTTAATCAGAAAGGTTCAATATCTCTCCTGTGCGAGTTTGAAGCCGACACAACAAACGCGCTCAGAGGAGATAATGTTTAAAAAAAGGTGACAGGTTTTTACATAACTTTTGTTTTGAAGGGTTATTTGCCAACTTCCTGTTGATATTTGCTGAAGGATGCCAATGTGCGAAATGTAGGTCCAAGTGAGACCTACATAGTGGTTTTTGTTTCATGTCTCTATGACATTCATACCCGAAGTTACAAGCAGTTTTGTCTGTCTTTTCGGTTATTTGTAGCGGTTATTTGAAGGCTCGTAAAATCAAAACCGGAGCAGTTAGATAAACTATTTTGCAACTTTTAATTAGAAGGGTTCAATCCCTCTCCTGTGGTGGTTTGAAACCGACATAACAAACGCGCTCAGAGGAGATAATGTTTGAAAAAAGGTGACCGGTTTTACAAAACTTTTGTTTTGAAGTGGTAATTGCCAACTTCTTGTTGATTTTTGCTGAAGAATGTAAACAAATGAAATGTAGGTCTAAGTGAGACCTACATAGAGGTTTTTGGTTCATGTCTCTACGACATTCATACCCGAAGTTACAAGCAGTTTTGTCGGTCTTTTCGGTTATTTGTAGCGGTTATTTGAATGCTCGTAAAATCAAAACCGGAGCAGTTAGATAAACTCTTTTGCAACTTTTGATCAGAAGAGTTCAATCCCTCTCCTGTGGTGGTTTGAAACCGACATAACAAACGCGCTCAGAGGAGATAATGTTTGAAAAAAGGTGACCGGTTTTTACAAAACTTTTGTTTTGAAGGGGTAATTGCCAACTTCTTGTTGATTTTTGCTGAAGAATGTAAACAAATTAAATGTAGGTCTAAGTGAGACCTACATAGAGGTTTTTGGTTCATGTCTCTACGACATTCATACCCGAAGTTACAAGCAGTTTTGTCTGTCTTTTCGGTTATTTGTAGCGGTTATTTGAAGGCTCGTAAAATCAAAACCGGAGCAGTTGGATAAACTCTTTTGCAACTTTTAATCAGAAGGGTTCAATTTCTCTCCTGTGGTAGTTTGAAACCGACATAACAAACGCGCTCAGAGGAGATAATGTTTAAAAAAAGGTGACCGGTTTTTACAAAACTTTTGTTTTGAAGGGGTAATTGCCAACTTCTTGTTGATTTTTGCTGAAGAATGTAAACAAATGAAATGTAGGTCTAAGTGAGACCTACATAGAGGTTTTTGGTTCATGTCTCTATGACATTCATATCCGAAGTTACAAGCAGTTTTGTCTGTCTTTTCGGTTATTTGTAGCGGTTATTTGAAGGCTCGTAAAATCAAAACCGGAGCAGTTAGATAAACTCTTTTGCAACTTTTAATCAGAAGGGTTCAATCTCTCTCCTGTGGTAGTTTGAAACCGACATAACAAACGCGCTCAGAGGAGATAATGTTTAAAAAAAGGTGACCGGTTTTTACAAAACTTTTGTTTTGAAGGGGTAATTGCCAACTTCTTGTTGATTTTTGCTGAAGAATGTAAACAAATGAAATGTAGGTCTAAGTGAGACCTACATAGAGGTTTTTGGTTCATGTCTCTACGACATTCATACCCGAAGTTACAAGCAGTTTTGTCTGTCTGTTTGGTTATTTGTAGCGGTTATTTGAAGGCTCGTAAAATCAGAACCGGAGCAGTTAGATAAACTCTTTTGCAACTTTTGATCAGAAGGGTTCAATCCCTCTCCTGTGGTGGTTTGAAACCGACATAACAAACGCGCTCAGAGGAGATAATGTTTGAAAAAAGGTGACCAGTTTTTACAAAACTTTTGTTTTGAAGGGGTTATTGCCAACTTCTTGTTGATTTTTGCTGATGAATGTAAACAAATGAAATGTAGGTCTAAGTGAGACCTACATAGAGGTTTTTGGTTCATGTCTCTACGACATTCATACCCGAAGTTACAAGCAGTTTTGTCTGTCTTTTCGGTTATTTGTAGCGGTTATTTGAAGGCTCGTAAAATCAAAACCGGAGCAGTTAGATAAACTCTTTTGCAACTTTTGATCAGAAGGGTTCAATCCCTCTCCTGTGGTGGTTTGAAACCGACATAACAAACGCGCTCAGAGGAGATAATGTTTGAAAAAAGGTGACCGGTTTTCACAAAACTTTTGTTTTGAAGGGGTAATTGCCAACTTCTTGTTGATTTTTGCTGAAGAATGTAAACAAATGAAATGTAGGTCTAAGTGAGACCTACATAGAGGTGTTTGGTTCATGTCTCTACGACATTCATACCCGAAGTTACAAGCAGTTTTGTCTCTCTTTTCGGTTATTTGTATCTGTTATTTGAAGGCTCGTAAAATCAAAACCGGAGCAGTTAGATAAACTCTTTTGCAAATTTTAATCAGAAGGGTTCAATCTCTCTCCTGTGGTAGTTTGAAACCGACATAACCAACGCGCTCAGAGGAGATAATGTATTAAAAAAGGTGACCAGTTTTTACAAAACTTTTGTTTTGAAGGGGTAACTGCCAACTTCTTGTTGATTTTTGCTGAAGAATGTAAACAAATGAAACGTAGGTCTAAGTGAGACCTACATAGAGGTTTTTGGTTCATGTCTCTACGACATTCATACCCGAAGTTACAAGCAGTTTTGTCTGTCTTTTCGGTTATTTGTAGCGGTTATTTGAAGGCTCATGACAGAGCTATTTTTGATTTTTTTGCCTCAAATTCAATAGAGGGCTCATGCATTATTAAAAAGGCTTTTTGATCACTTCCATAGAAATGCTCCTCTCTACCCCAAAGAACTACTCACCCCCAAATCCTCCACATGACACCTCCGCTCTGGACAGACTAACCGCCTCCAACCTCCGAGGACAAAGCTACGAACAATGGGAAACCAGGCTTTCTGCTCCGCCGCTTCCATTCTGTGGAACGCTCTCCCTGACCAACTGAGGGCTCCACAGACTGTGGAAACTTTTTAAAAAAGGCTTAAAACCCCTTTAAAAAACAAAACAAAAAAAAACTGAAATGTTTTATGATATTTGCATACTAATTCTAACTATTAGGCTTTTGTAGTTTGAATTGTTTTAATACACTGTAGCACTTTGAGGTTGTTTACTCAATGTAAAGTGTTTTTTTACAAATAAAATGAGGATAAAAATATGGAGTTTGTCTTCATGACAGAGCTATTTTTGATTTTTTGCCTCAAATTCAATAGAGGGCTCATGTATTATTAAAAAGGCTTTTTGATCACTTCCATAGAAATGCTCCTCTCTACCCCAAAGAACTACTCACCCCCAAATCCTCCACATGACACCTCCACTCTGGACAGACTAACCGCCTCCAACCTCCGAGGACAAAGCTACGAACAATGGGAAACCAGGCTTTCTGCTCCGCCGCTTCCATTCTGTGTAACGCTCTCCCTGACCAACTGAGGGCACCACAGACTGTGGAAACTTTTTTAAAAACTAAACAAAAAAAACTGAAATGTTTTTAGATATTTGCATACTAATTCTAGCTATTAGGCTTTTGTAGTTTTAATTTTTTTAATACACTGTAGCACTTTGAGGTTGTTTACTCAATGTAAAGTGTTTTTTACAAATAAAATGAGGATAAAAATATGGAGTTTGTCTTCATGACAGAGCTATTTTTGATTTTTTTGCCTCAAATTCAATAAAGGGCTCATGCATTATGAAAAAGGCTTTTTGATCACTTCCATAGAAATGCTCCTCTCTACCCCAAAGAACTACTCACCCCCAAATCCTCCACATGACACCTCCGCTCTGGACAGACTAACCGCCTCCAACCTCCGAGGACAACGCTACGAACGATGGGAAACCAGGCTTTCTGCTCCGCCGCTTCCATTCTGTGGAACGCTCTCCCTGACCACCTGAGGGCACCACAGACTGTGGAAACTTTTTTAAAAACTAAACAAAAAAAACTGAAATGTTTTTAGATATTTGCATACTAATTCTAGCTATTAGGCTTTTGTAGTTTTCATTTTTTTAATACACTGTAGCACTTTGAGGTTGTTTACTCAATGTAAAGTGTTTTTTTTACAAATAAAATGAGGATGAAAATATGGAGTTTGTCTTCATGACAGAGCTATTTTTGATTTTTTTGCCTCAAATTCAATAGAGGGCTCATGCATTATTAAAAAGGCTTTTTGGTCACTTCCATAGAAATGCTCCTCTCTACCCCAAATAACTACTCACGCCCAAATCCTCCACATGACACCTCCGCTCTGGACGGACTAACCGCCTCCAACCTCCGAGGACAAAGCTACGAACAATGGGAAACCAGGCTTTCTGCTCCGCCGCTTCCATTCTGTGTAACGCTCTCCCTGACCAACTGAGGGCACCACAGACTGTGGAAACTTTTTAAAAAACTAAACAAAAAAAACTGAAATGTTTTTAGATATTTGCATACTAATTCTAGCTATAAGGCTTTTGTAGTTTTAATTTTTTTAACACACTGTAGCACTTTGAGGTTGTTTACTCAATGTAAAGTGTTTTTTTACAAATAAAATGAGGATAAAAATATGGAGTTTGTCTTCATGACAGAGCTATTTTTGATTTTTTTTGCCTCAAATTCAATAGAGGGGGCTCATGCATTATTAAAAAGGCTTTTTGATCAATGGTCACGCAGAAGTCTTGGAAATTGTGATTGTACCATCCGGCTGCAGCATTCTTAATCAAACATGCAGTGAAGTGAATGTTATATTCCTTGACCTTGGTCTCCTCTGCCGGTACAGTTGTTTTATTTATGTCTCGTTCCACGTTGTCTTGGACCTTTCAGGATTAGCACATGTGACCTGAACATCACCACGGCGACAGCCGTCACTTTCGCATCTTTGTCCGGCGAAGTGAGAATAGGAAATCTAGCCGGTCTCTTCATTCTCTCCGGACCTTTTTCGATTTGTGCAATGGATTTTTTCCAGGCGGTAACCGGGTGAGCCTGTGATGATTTGCACACCCGCACCCACGGTGTAAGTTCCCGAGGCAGACGGATGATACGGGGATGCAAGAAATCTTGTCTTAAGGTGATTAAAAACTGACAACTGATTTATCTCGCGCTTATCAAATAGTCAACGACGAGGCTTGAAAAATGGTTGATTAAGCACGCTGTGATTGTGATGCTAAGGAAGTTTATTTCATTTTTCACTGCTGCAAAAATTCTATGATCTTGTCCTAAGACCTTGACGGATGGAAGGAATAACTACTGTACTGAATCCACGGTTAGTCGGTGGGTTCTAAAGTGATAGACAACGGATATGTTGTATAAATGAAGATGTGTCAGTATGGTATACCGGTACTAGTATAGTACCGCGATACTGATGAATCATATTCTGTTAAGGTCTTGGTCAAGTGGGGGTGACCGCAGGATGCAGAGACGGGAGACAAGGTGGAATTACCAAAAATGAAAAAATGTAATTAGACAAAAAGGGATAACTACGGGTGATGGGGCAGAAACGCACACCATGAAATCTGGACAAAATAGGTTCCTCAAAGGTCGGCAGGAGAAAGGGCCAGGGCACACTGAGCAGGGACAGAGTCCAACAAAAGAAATCCTTTTAATCTCAGGGGGAATAGGAAATAAACACACAAGAGGTTAGGGAATTCAGGACAAAGTAGCGAAAACATACCAGGTCTGGTGAAGCAGGTGCATGTACGAGAGGAGTCCTGGATTCCTTAAGCATGTTTTAATGGACTGGAATAAAAGATGCGTTCAATGTATATGTTTAACGTGGATGAATCGAACACTACATTAGGAATTGTCTTGCTTGGAAAATTAAATTGAAGAAAAAAAGAAAAAAATTAATGTTTTTGCCCAAATTTTTTTGTAAAATTAGAAATGGAAAAAAAGAAAAAAAATGTCATTATTTTACTAAAAAAGATAGAATTAAAAAAGAAAAAAGAGGAATGTTTTGCTGAGGAAACTGAGAAAATTAAAAAAGAATAAAAATGGATGTTTCTCCTAAAAGAATAATCAACTAGCAATAATAATAATAATGATGATAATAATAATAATGTTTTTGACCGAAAATTGTTGATATAACTAAAAAAAGAAAAAAAAGAGATAGAATTAAAAAAGAAAAGAAGTATGTAAGGCCAAGCTGACAGTGACGGGCCTAAATACTGGTGTGCTCATTGCGAGCAGGTGTGCCTCAAGGTCCGCCCCTCGCCAAGGACGAATCGCTAAAATACACAGGTGCAGACAAAAGGAGAAGGCAGAAAAAGCACTAAAAACACAACAATATTTGATACTATACCACCTCTAAAAAGTCACGTCGGTCCTATACTCTGTTTGAAAAGTACCATTAAAGTGACATTACTGGGTTTACAAGCAGAGGAGCATGTTCGGCAGCGCACAGTCACGGAATACTTACAAGCAGACACAGTGTGTAGACAGAAAGGGGGAGAACGGGTGAATTTTGGCTTAAAAATTTACGATAAAGGTGAATTTATAACACTGAAACAGGAAGAGGTGGTTTAAGATATGACTAGCTAGCTAGCGGCTAAAGTCCTGCTGCAGTATTTTAGCTGTTTTAGCTACCATGAATTGATTAACGTGGAACCCGACTTAAACTAGTTGAAAAACGTATCTGGGTGTTACCATTTAGTGGTCAATTGTACGGAATATGTACTGTACTGTGCAATCTACTAATAAAAGTGTCAATCAATCAATCAAAGCTACTTCTAAATCACCGATCCTCGACTCCATGGCGACAAATAAAAGTATGTTTCCTACAAGTATCATCCCTGCAGGACGAGGAATAGCTAGACAGGCTTCACCGCACACCGTTGTCACGGGGTGGTGGTGACAAACCCCAAGATGCAATCCCAAATAACCAATCCCAAATAACCACATTCCATTCAGTCTCTTCAGTGATTGGAATCTAGAGAAATCACTCCACGTAAGCGGCATGGCCGGAAACCAACATTGAATGACCGTGACCTTCCATCCCTCAGACGGCACTGTATCAAAAACCGACATCAATCTCTAAAGGATATCACCACATGGGCTCAGGAACACTTCAGAAAACCACTGTCACTAAATACAGTTGGTCGCTACATCTGTAAGTGCAAGTTAAAGCTCTATTATGCAAAGCGAAAGCCATTTATCAACAACATCCAGAAACGCCGCCGGCTTCTCTGGGCCCGAGATCATCTAAGATGGACTGATGCAAAGTGGAAAAGTGTTCTGACGAGTCCACATTTGAAATTTTTTGGGGGAATATTCGACATCGTGTCATCCGGACCAAAGGGGAAGCGAAACATCCAGGCTGTTATCGACGCAAAGTTGAAAAGCCAGCATGTGTGATGGTATGGGGGTGCATTAGTGCCCAAGGCATGGGTAACTTACACATCTGTGAAGGCACCATTAATGCTGAAAGGTACATACAGCTTTTGGAACAACATATGCTGCCATCTAAGCTCCGTCTTTTTCATGGACGCCCCTGCTTATTTCAGCAAGAAAATGCCAAGCCACGTGTTACAACAGCGTGGTTTCGTAGTAAAAGTGTGCGGGTACTTTCCTGGCCCGCCTGCAGTCCAGACCTGTCTCCCATGGAAAATGTGTGGCGCATTATGAAGCCTAAAATACGACAGCGAAGACCCCGGACTGTTGAAGGACTGAAGCTCTACATAAAACAAGAATGGGAAAGAATTCCACTTTCAAAGCTTCAACAATTAGTTTCCTCAGTTCCCAAACGTTTATTGAGTGTTGTTAAAAGAAAAGGTGATGTAACACAGTGGTGAACATGCCCTTTCCCAACTACTTTGGCACATGTTGCAGCCATGAAATTCTGAGTTAATTATTATTTGCAAAAAAATAATAAAGTTTATCAGTTTGAACATGAAATATGTTGTCTTTGTAGCATAGTCAACTGAATATGGGTTGAAAAGGATTTGCAAATCATTGTATTCTGTTTATATTTACATCTAACACAATTTCCCAACTCATATGGAAACAGGGTTTGTGTATAAGTTATCAAACAACTTGTTTGCTGTGAGTTCAGGTTGCTATGCATGAAGACGAAAGCTGTCTTTGATCTTATTATCGAGCAAAACGGCAGAAAGCTTGTAAACCTCCACTGTGTGCGATGGAATGCGCCATAGAGGTGTCGGTTTCTCAGATGTTGGATAGCCACAGGAAGGACCTTATCAGGAGAGAGGGGGCAAACCTGACACCGCTCCAAGCACCTGTTTATGACCCAGTGCATCAGATGTTTATGTGTGAAGTGAAGTGAATTATATTCATATAGTGCTTTTCTCTAGTGACTCAAAGCGCTTTACATAGTGAAACCCAATATCGAAGTTACATTTAAACCATTGTAGGTGGCACTGGGAGCAGGTGGGTAAAGTGTCTTGCCCAAGGACACAACGGCAGTGAGTAGGTTGGCGGAAGCCGGAATCGAAACCGGAACCCTCGAGTTGCTGGCACGGCCTCTCTACCAACCAAGCTATACCGACCCCTTCCCTTAGAAGCAGCTGCAGCTACGTAATCAGGAAATGCCCAAATAAATGTGGAGACGTGTGGATTTTGTTCCATAGAGCGGTGCTGTGACATTGTACTAAATTGAATCCTGTCTCTGTTTGATTCCTCGCTCCTTGTCTTGTTTTACAGATAGTTCGGTGTTTGAACTTTACACAATTATTTGACAATCCATATAATATACAAGATATCACAATCAGAATCAGGTTTATTTGGCCAAGTATACTTGCAAATACAAGGAATTTGTTTTTGGAAGTTGTTAGTGAAGTGAATTATCTAACTTATATTATGTTTTGCATATGGTGAATGTTCATACGCATCTTGGAGAAAGCAGGATGAATATGAAGCCGCACCGCTTGATGGATGTACTGTGCTTCAACATAGAGTACTATTAAGGTGTGTGTATAAGGTAACATATATTGTCTGTTTTTTGATTTGCATTATTACGCAAAAGCAAATTTTCTTACCTTCTGGTACCTGCTGATCTGTATTTGGGATCTGCATAAGTCCTGAAAATGTGCGCGTGTCTGCCTTTGTAGTCAGTAGTCAATTGATTGATTGATTGATTGAAACTTTTATTAGTAGATTGCACAGTACAGTACATATTCCGTACAAGTTTTTCAACTTGTTTAGGTCGGGTTCCACGTTAATCAATTTATGGGAGCGAAAACACTGCAGACTGCGGAACGCGCTCCCTGACCACCTGAGGGCACCGGAGACTGTGGAAACGTTTAAAAAAGGCTTAAAAACCCCCTTTTTTTTAAAAACAAAAAAACAAAAACAAACTTTTTTTTTTTAGATAAAAGCATATTAGTTCATGCATATTGCTCGTGTATACAATTCATGATAAGCTTTTTCTTTTTCTATATCCGTGTTGTTATGTGACATTCATCCTCCGCTGTTGCCATTTCTAATAAAAAATGTAGTGTAAAGTTCTTAACTAGCCATGAAAGCACTAAAACATACCGGTGTGGTGAGTTTACATTATTCACCCAAGGAACTTTACTTATTAGAGAGTTCCGGTCAGACGGTTTTTCATGAGTCACATTTCCAACATTGTTGTTGCACTAGTGAGCCACGGAGGAGGAGATTCTGCTCCATTATTGATTGAAGTAAAGTCTGAATGTCATTAAAACAGTTAGCTCCATCTTTTGACACTTCTTCTACTCCCCGTCCTTGCACGCTACACCGCTACGACAAAGGAGAAGACGCTGTCCAAGGTGAGCCACGTAAATAAGACCGCCCACAAAAGCGACTGTCAGAAAGTGACTTAAACTTGCAACATTTTGACCAAAGAACCACCATTACATGTTATGTAGACCACAAGGAAGTCTTTTAAATTTAGAAAAAAATAATAACAAGCAGCGTTGGTCGGGTCCGCCTTTGGCTGCTGCCCCCGAGACCCACGGCCGGATAAGCGTTAGAAGACGCCTTGGAGCCACTATTTTGAGAATCTAATGCATTGTGAAAGTAATGCAGTTGTTGTATTGAAGTGAAAATATCAAACTTCCTGTTGTTTTTGCTAAAGTATGTCAATTATTAAAATGTAGGTCTAAGTGAGACCTACAGAGTGTTTTTTGTTTCATGTCTCTCTGACATTCCTACCGGAAGTTACAAGCAGTTTTGTCTGTGTTTTCTTCAAAGGAGCAGTTTTTTCAGTGTTGTATTCCTAGGGGGGCGGTAGAGCGCAATTTTGAGTTTTGAGGTTAGGTTTTTTCATCATATCGCAATTTTTGCCAGACCTGATGTGTGTGTCAAGTTTGGTGAGTTTAGAAGCATTTTAAGGGGGTCAAATAACAGCTCAAAGAGGGAAAAATGACATTTTTTTAGGAGACTTTGCACAGGGGTTCTTTGAAGGCGCGTAAAATCAAAACCTGAGAACTTATCAAAACTCTGTTCTATACTTTTAATCAGAAGGGTTCAATCTCTCTCCTGTGCGAGTTTGAAGCCAAAACAACAAACGCACTCAGAGGAGATAATGTTTGAAGAAAGGTGACCGGTTTTTACAAAACTTTTGTTTTGAAGGGGGGATTGCAAACTTCCTGTTGATTGTTGTTGGGGGTTGTTAATCTATGCAATGTAGGTCTAAGCGAGACCTACATAGAGGTTTTTGTTTCATGTCTCTCCGACATTCTTACCGGAAGTTACAAGCAATTTTGTCTGTGTTTTCTTCAAAGGAGCAGTTTTTTCAGTGTTGTATTCCTAGGGGGGCGGTAGAGCGCAATTTTGAGTTTTGAGGTTAGATTTTTTCATCAGATCGCAATTTTTGCCAGACCTGATGTGTGTGTCAAGTTTGGTGAGTTTAGAAGCATTTTAAGGGGGTCAAATAACAGCTCAAAGAGGCAAAAATGACATTTTTTAGTAGACTTTGCACAGGGGTTTTTTGAAGGCGCGTAAAATCAAAACCTGAGAACTTATCAAAACTCTGTTCCATACTTTTAATCAGAAGGGTTCAATCTCTCTCCTGTGCGAGTTTGAAGCCAAAACAACAAACGCACTCAGAGGAGATAATGTTTGAAGAAAGGTGACCGGTTTTTACAAAACTTTTGTTTTGAAGGGGGGATTGCAAACTTCCTGTTGATTTTTGTTGGGGGTTGTTAATCTACGCAATGTAGGTCTAAGCGAGACCTACATAGAGGTTTTTGTTTCATGTCTCTCCGACATTCTTACCGGAAGTTACAAGCAATTTTGTCTGTGTTTTCTTCAAAGGAGCAGTTTTTTCAGTGTTGTATTCCTAGGGGGGCGGTAGAGCGCAATTTTGAGTTTTGAGGTTAGGTTTTTTCATCAGATCGCAATTTTTGCCAGACCTGATGTGTGTGTCAAGTTTGGTGAGTTTAGAAGCATTTTAAGGGGGTCAAATAACAGCTCAAAGAGGCAAAAATGACATTTTTTAGTAGACTTTGCACAGGGGTTTTTTGAAGGCGCGTAAAATCAAAACCTGAGAACTTATCAAAACTCTGTTCCGTACTTTTAATCAGAAGGGTTCAATCCCTCTCCTGTGCAAGTTTGAAGCCAAAACAACAAACGCACTCAGAGGAGATAATGTTTGAAGAAAGGTGACCGTTTTTTACAAAACTTTTGTTTTGAAGGGGGGATTGCAAACTTCCTGTTGATTTTTGTTGGGGGTTGTTAATCTATGCAATGTAGGTCTAAGCGAGACCTACATAGAGGTTTTTATTTCATGTCCCTCCGACATTATTACCGGAAGTTACAAGCAATTTTGTCTGTGTTTTCTTCCTAAGAGCAGTTTTTTCAGTGTTTTATTTAAAAATAGCGCTAGAGCACAATTTTGAGTTTTAGGGTTTTTTTTTTTTCATTGGATCGCAATATTTGCCAGTCCTTATGTGTGCGCCAAGTTTGGTGACTTTTGAAGCATTTTAAAAGGGTCAAATTACAGCGCAAAGAGGCAAAAATTGTATTTTTTGCGCAAATTTTATTTTGAAGGGGTTTTTGCCAACTTCCTGTAGATTTTTGCTGAAAGAAGTGAGTGTATGAAAATTGGGTCTAAGTCAGACCTACATAGGAGTTTTTGTTTCATGTCGCTATGACATTCCAAACAGAAGTTACATGTAGTTTTGTCTGTAATTTTTTCCAAGGGGGCGCTAGAGCGCAATTTTCATTTTGGGGGATTGGTTGGGAAGGTTTGCTATACCGACGTGTGTGTCAAATTTGGTGAGTTTTGAAGCATGTTAAGGGGGTCAAATTACAGCGCGTAGGTGCGGAATAATAATAAAACACAGCAGTTTCAATAGGGTCCTTGCCTATGGCAAAGGACTCCTGTGGAGTCCTTTGCCATAGGTAGGGCGGACCCTAATTATATGACCCCTTTTCTATGGTCTGGGAAATACAGGTAAGTCACTTACCTGACTGGCCATGTGGCGTCTAAATGTTGTGTAAGTCCAGCCATATTTGTGCGGTTTAAACTTGGCATTTCACACTTCCATATTTTCACACCATCAAAATGAGAACCAAAGAACACATGTCTGATTGCCATAGTTTGTTTTTGTTTTTCTTGTTTTGTGGTAAACACCTGCTGAGTTTGGCAGAGCCAAGAAGGGGCAGGAAGTGTGTGTGATATGTTAATATCAACAAACAGTCACATCTGCAGCGGGGCGACAAAAGGAAGCCATCCAACAGCTCGGGCCAACAAAGTGTAATGACTTCACCGCCTCAGGGTGCGACTGTGCCACCGCACACCCAACGCAGAATCAACTTTATCGACAAACGGGGCCAACATGTTTCCATGAAGACATTTGGAAAAGTGTCTGTTTTGTGGTTTTTAAAGGTAGGTACTAAGCGACGTAGTTTGTCGAAACAGCAACAAATATGTAGTAGGCCTACAGCAGGGGTGCCCATTACGTCGATCGCGAGCTACCAGTCGACCGCGGGGGTGTGTCAGTCCATCTCCAGCCAGGCTTTTAAAAAAAATAGACCTAAAAATGAGTGATCAGCAATCTTCACCAAGACGTCACTTAAATGACATTCACGGTACCGGAGGGTCTTGTGAGATGACGCTGGCTGCTGCAAGATCATTATTATGAAAATATGACCGAGAGGAAGGCGAGAAACACTTTTTATTTCAACAGACTCTCGCACCGTACCTTCCGTCAAAACTCTAAAGGCCGACTGCACATTTCCTATCTTCACAATAAAAGCCCTGCTTCATGCTGCCTGCGCTAACTAAATACAGAGTCTCGGAAAACTGGTGTGCACATCACTTGTGGACTGGACTCTCACACTATTATGTTAGATCCACTATGGACTGGACTCTCACACTATTATATTAGATCCACTATGGACTGGACTCTCACTATTATGTTAGATCCACTATGGACTGGACTCTCACACTATTATATTAGATCCACTATGGACTGGACTCTCACTATTATGTTAGATCCACTATGGACTGGACTCTCACACTATTATGTTAGATCCACTATGGACTGGACTTTCACACTATTATATTAGATCCACTATGGACTGGACTCTCACTATAGGGACGGCGTGGCGCAGTGGGGAGAGTGGCCGTGCGCAACCCGAGCGTCCCTGGTTCAATTCCCACCTAGTACCAACATCGTCACGTCCGTTGTGTCCTGAGCAAGACACTTCACCCTTGCTCCTGATGGGTGCTGGCTGGCGCCTTGCATGGCAGCTCCCTCCATCAGTGTGTGAATGTGTGTGTGAATGGGTAAATGTGGAAGTAGTGTCAAAGCGCTTTGAGTACCTTGAAGGTAGAAAAGCGTTATACAAGTACAACCCATTTATTTATTTATTTATTATGTTAGATCCACTATGGACTGGACTCTCACACTATTATGTTAGATCCACTATGGACTGGACTCTCACTATTATGTTAGATGCACTATGGACTGGACTCTCACACTATTATGTTAGATCCACTATGGACTGGACTCTCACTCTTTTATGTTAGATCCACTATGAACTGGACTCTCACACTATTATGTTAGATCCACTATGGACTGGACTCTCACTATTATATTAGATCCACTATGGGCTGGACTCTCACACTATTATGTTAGATCCACTATGGACTGGACTCTCACTATTATGTTAGATGCACTATGGACTGGACTCTCACACTATTATGTTAGATCCACTATGGACTGGACTCTCACTATTATGTTAGATCCACTATGGACTGGACTCTCACACTATTATGTTAGATCCACTATGGACTGGACTAGATCATAGGTGTCAAACTCTAACACCGCATTCACCGATTTCCCGGGAGACTCTGGAATTTCATTTTCCCTCCCGAAAATCTCCGGGTGCAACCATTCTCCCGAATTCCGCCCCGGACAACAGGCACTGCCTTTAGCGTCCCCTACAACCTGTCGTCAAGTCTGTTTTCCCTCCTCACAAACAGCGTGCCGGCCCAGTCACCTAATATACTGTATGGGGCTTCTACACAAATGTAAGTAAATGCAAGGCATACTTGATCAACCGCCATACAGGTCACACTGAGGGTGGCCATATAAACAACTTTAACACTGTTACAAATACGCGCCGTACTGTGAACCCACACCAAACCAGAATGACCAACACATTTCGGGAGCACATCCGCACCGTAACACAACATAAACACATCAAAAACACAACAGAACAAATACCCAGAACCCCTTGCAGCACTAACTCTTCCGGACCGCTACCAACAAACCCCGACCCCCAATCTCGCCCACCTGAGCAGTAAAAAGGCTTGAATGGTTGATTTATTCATTGTTATTTTATTTTCAAATGTATTAGCCTCTGGAAAAAGTAATGTTACAGTATATTACAGAATGTCATCCCGGATCTGTTGTCCAGTGAATTATCCTAATCTGCTCTTAACTGGGAAATAATAAAGAGCTCATTAATTGGAGGCGTGCATTGTTGTAGTCATTAAGGTCTATTCATTCAGTGATTACAGCAGGGCTGGTTCACTATAGTACTCTAACGTGGGAGGTGGTGTGAATGTTGTCTTTTATTTACAAACTAATTTGATGCACATTGAAGATAAATTGAACAAGGAAATTAACCAGTGATTGGCAACCACTGTGCCGTGAAAAACACGAGTGTGCCGTGAGAGACCCTCAGGTGTGTGTTTGATGGCGTGTTAATAGCTTTTTGTTGTTCCAAATATGTGCATTGGTTTAATCTGTGTAATGGACTATATATATATATATATATATATATATATATATATATATATATATATATATATATATATATATATGTATGTATATACAGTATATACATATGTGTACAGTATATATGTACATATACGTATATACACATATATACATAATTTAGGGTTGTATGGTATATCGGTACTAGTATAGTATTGCGGTACTAGAGAATCAAAAACAGTACTATACTCTACTTGAAAAGTCCCGGTTCCCTGGCATGATGTCATGTTGTGATATTGCTGGTTTTACAAGCAGAGGAGCATGTTCGGCAGCGCACAATCACGGAGTACTTACAAGCAGACACAGTGTGTGGACAGAAAAAGGAGAACAAACACATTTTGGCCTAAAAAGTAACGATAAAGGTGAAGTTATAACACTGAAACGCCCTCAGGAAGAGGGGCTTTAAGACATGGCTGGAACATCCATCCTACTAACTACTTCTAAATCCCTAATCCTGTGGTTCTAGCATAGTAGTGTGAGAGTCCAGTCCATAGTGGATCTAACATAATAGTGAGAGTCCAGTCCATAGTGGATCGAATATAATAGTGTGAGTCCAGTCCATAGTGGATCTAACATAATAGTGAGAGTCCAGTCCATAGTGGATCCAACATAATAGTGAGAGTCCATTCCATAGTGGATCGAATATAATAGTGTGAGTCCAGTCCATAGTGGATCTAACATAATAGTGTGAGAGTCCAGTCCATAGTGGATCTAACATAATAGTGTGAGAGTCCAGTCCATAGTGGATCTAACATAATAGTGAGAGTCCAGTCCATAGTGGATCTAACATAATAGTGAGAGTCCAGTCCATAGTGGATCAAATATAATAGTGTGAGAGTCCAGTCCATAGTGGATCTAACATAATAGTGAGAGTCCAGTCCATAGTGGATCTAACATAATAGTGTGAGAGTCCAGTCCATAGTGGATCTAACATAATAGTGAGAGTCCAGTCCATAGTGGATCTAACATAATAGTGTGAGAGTCCAGTCCATAGTGGATCTAACATAATAGTGAGAGTCCAGTCCATAGTGGATCTAACATAATAGTGAGAGTCCAGCCCATAGTGGATCTAACATAATAGTGTGAGAGTCCAGTTCATAGTGGATCTAACATAATAGTGAGAGTCCAGTCCATAGTGGATCTAACATAATAGTGAGAGTCCAGCCCATAGTGCATTTAACATAATAGTGTGAGAGTCCAGTTCATAGCGGATCTAACATAAAAGAGTGAGAGTCCAGCCCATAGTGGATCTAACATAATAGTGAGAGTCCAGTCCATAGTGGATCTAACATAATAGTGTGAGAGTCCAGTCCATAGTGGATCTAACATAATAGTGAGAGTCCAGTCCATAGTAGATCTAACATAATAGTGAGAGTCCAGTCCATAGTGGATCTAACATAATAGTGAGAGTCCAGTCCATAGTGGATCTAACATAATAGTGTGAGAGTCCAGTCCATAGTGGATCTAACATAATAGTGAGAGTCCAGTCCATAGTGGATCTAACATAATAGTGTGAGAGTCCAGTCCATAGTGGATCTAACATAATAGTGAGAGTCCAGTCCATAGTGGATCTAACATAATAGTGAGAGTCCAGCCCATAGTGCATTTAACATAATAGAGTGAGAGTCCAGTTCATAGTGGATCTAACATAAAAGAGTGAGAGTCCAGCCCATAGTGGATCTAACATAATAGTGAGAGTCCAGTCCATAGTGGATCTAACATAATAGTGTGAGAGTCCAGTCCATAGTGGATCTAACATAATAGTGAGAGTCCAGTCCATAGTAGATCTAACATAATAGTGAGAGTCCAGTCCATAGTGGATCCAACATAATAGTGAGAGTCCAGTCCGTAGTAGATCTAACATAATAGTGTGAGAGTCCAGTCCATAGTGAGTCTAACATAATAGTGAGAATCCAGTCCATAGTGGATCTGACATAATAATGAGAGTCCAGTCCATAGTGGATCTAACATAATAGTGTGAGAGTCCAGTCCATAGTAGATCTAACATAATAGTGAGAGTCCAGTCCATAGTGGATCTAACATAATAGTGTGACAGTCCAGTCCATAGTGGATCTAATTAATAAGTGGATCCAACATAATAGTGTGAGAGTCCAGTCCAAAGTGGATTAAACAAAATAGTGTGAGAACCCTGCACTATGTGCCTGGATACCAGTTGGCATAAGTTCGACATCCATCCATCCATCCATCTTCTTCCGCTTATCCGAGGTCGGGTCGCGGGCGTAGCAGCCTAAGCAGGGAAGCCCAGACTTCCCTCTCCCCAGCCACTTTGTCCCAACCAGTAGGAGGCCACGGGGAAGACCAAGGACACGTTGGGAAGACTATGTCTCCCGGCTGGCCTGGGAACGCCTCGGGACAAAGTGGCTGGGGAGAGGGAAGTCTGGGCTTCTCTGCTTAGTCTGCTGCCCCCGCGACCCGACCTCTGATAATCGGAAGAAGATGGATGGATAAATCAGTTTAATCTTTTATTTGCCCACGTTTGGACTACTACAACTCCCTCTACGTTGTATGAAACAGGCCTCAATTGCATAGATTGCAGTTAGTCCAAAATGCTGCTGCTCGCCTTTTAACTGCCACTTAAAAAATCGTGACGACATCATCCCCCCCCATTATAGTATCCCTTTACTGGCTCCCGGTTCAACACACCCGTGGCCACACCCCTCTGACTATCAGGTACTATTTAATGTCACTAAAACACTAACAACACAATAGCAGATAAGGTATTTTCCAGAATTATCCTAGAAAATGTGTCTAAAAATATCTGATTTATTCTCACTGTAATCGCCTTTTTTTAAAACATTTTTAAACTTTTTCCCTAATCCTTCACTCTCACTTTCCTCATCCACGAAAATCTTCGCTTTCTCTGTGTGAGTCGCTCTCGCTGCTGGTGGCCATGATTGTAAACAATGTTCAGATGTAAGGAGCTCCAGGTGCCAGGTGTCGGTCTAAATGAGTGTCTTTTTAAACCACGGTTTTTGGACCGTTCCAGGTGTCGGTCTAAGTGAGTGTCTTTTTAAACCACGACTTTTGGACCGTGCCAGGTGTCGGTCCAAATGAGTGTCTTTTTAAACCACGGTTTTTGGACCGTGCCAGGTGTCGGTCTATTTGAATGTCTTTTTAAACCACGACTTCTGGACTTTGCCAGGTGTCGGTCTAAATGAGTGTCTTTTTAAACCACGGTTTTTGGACCGTGCCAGGTGTCGGTCTAAATGAGTGTCTTTTTAAACCACGGTTTTTGGACCGTGCCAGGTGTCGGTCTAGATGAATGTCTTTTTAAACCACGGTTTTTGGACCGTGCCAGGTGTCGGTCTATTTGAATGTCTTTTTAAACCACGACTTCTGGACTTTGCCAGGTGTCGGTCTAAATGAGTGTCTTTTTAAACCACGGTTTTTGGACCGTGCCAGGTGTCGGTCTAAATGAGAGTCTTTTTAAACCACGGTTTTTAGACCGTGCCAGGTGTCGGTCTAATTGAGTGTCTTTTTAAACCACGGTTTTTGGACCGTGCCAGGTGTCGGTCTAATTGAGTGTCTTTTTAAACCACGGTTTTTAGACCGTGCCAGGTGTCAGTCTAAATGAGTGTCTTTTTAAACCACGGTTTTTGGACCGTGCCAGGTGTCGGTCTAAATGAGTGTCTTTTTAAACCACGGTTTTTGGACCGTGCCAGGTGTCGGTCTAAATGAGTGTCTTTTTAAACCACGGTTTTTGGACCGTGCCAGGTGTCGGTCTAAATGAGTGTCTTTTTAAACCACGGTTTTTGGACCGTGCCAGGTGTCGGTCTAAATGAGTGTCTTTTTAAACCACGGTTTTTGGACCGTGCCAGGTGTCGGTCTAAGTGAGTGTCTTTTTAAACCACGACTTTTGGACCGTGCCAGGTGTCGGTCTAAATGAGTGTCTTTTTAAACCACGACTTTTGGACCGTGCCAGGTGTCGGTCTAAATGAGTGTCTTTTTAAACCACGACTTTTGGACCGTGCCAGGTGTCGGTCTAAATGAGTGTCTTTTTAAACCACGGTTTTTGGACTGTGCCAGGTGTCGGTCTAAATAAGTGTCTTTTTAAACCACGGTTTTTGGACTGTGCCAGGTGTCGGTCTAAATAAGTGTCTTTTTAAACTATGGTTTTTGGACCGTGCCAGGTGTCGGTCTATTTGAATGTCTTTTTAAACCACGACTTTTGGACTTTGCCAGGTGTCGGTCTAAATGAGTGTCTTTTTAAACCACGGTTTTTGGACCGTGGCAGGTGTCGGTCTAAATGAGTGTCTTTTTAAACCACGGTTTTTGGACCGTGCCAGGTGTCGGTCTATTTTAATGTCTTTTTAAACCACGACTTTTGGACTTTGCCAGGTGTCGGTCTAAATGAGTGTCTTTTTAAACCACGGTTTTTAGACCGTGCCAGGTGTCGGTCTAATTGAGTGTCTTTTTAAACCACGGTTTTTAGACCGTGCCAGGTGTCAGTCTAAATGAGTGTCTTTTTAAACCACGGTTTTTGGACCGTGCCAGGTGTCGGTCTAAATGAGTGTCTTTTTAAACCACGGTTTTTGGACCGTGCCAGGTGTCGGTCTAAATGAGTGTCTTTTTAAACCACGGTTTTTGGACCGTGCCAGGTGTCGGTCTAAATGAGTGTCTTTTT
The DNA here is from genome assembly GCF_033978795.1 of Nerophis ophidion. Classification (NCBI taxonomy): domain Eukaryota; kingdom Metazoa; phylum Chordata; class Actinopteri; order Syngnathiformes; family Syngnathidae; genus Nerophis; species Nerophis ophidion. The sequence continues at coordinate 6,448,007 of NC_084615.1, forward strand.
AAACCACGGTTTTTGGACCGTGCCAGGTGTCGGTCTAAATGAGTGTCTTTTTAAACCACGGTTTTTGGACCGTGCCAGGTGTCGGTCTAAATGAGTGTCTTTTTAAACCACGGTTTTTGGACCGTGCCAGGTGTCGGTCTAAATGAGTGTCTTTTTAAACCACGGTTTTTGGACCGTGCCAGGTGTCGGTCTAAATGAGTGTCTTTTTAAACCACGGTTTTTGGACTGTGCCAGGTGTCGGTCTAAATAAGTGTCTTTTTAAACTATGGTTTTTGGACCGTGCCAGGTGTCGGTCTATTTGAATGTCTTTATAACCACGACTTTTGGACTTTGCCAGGTGTCGGTCTAAATGAGTGTCTTTTTAGACCACGGTTTTTGGACCGTGCCAGGTGTCGGTCTAAATGAGTGTCTTTTTAAACCACGGTTTTTGGACCGTGCCAGGTGTCGGTCTAAATGAGTGTCTTTTTAAACCACGGTTTTTGGACCGTGCCAGGTGTCGGTCTAAATGAGTGTCTTTTTAAACCACGGTTTTTGGACCGTGCCCGGTGTCGGTCTAAATGAGTGTCTTTTTAAACCACGGTTTTTGGACCGTGCCAGGTGTCGGTCTATTTGAATGTCTTTTTAAACCACGGTTTTTGGACCGTGCCAGGTGTCGGTCTAAATGAGTGTCTTTTTAAACCACGGTTTTTGGACCGTGCCAGGTGTCGGTCTAAATGAGTGTCTTTTTAAACCACGGTTTTTGGACCGTGCCAGGTGTCGGTCTATTTGAATGTCTTTTCAAACCACGGTTTTTGGACCGTGCCAGGTGTCGGTCTAAATGAGTGTCTTTTTAAACCACGGTTTTTGGACCGTGCCAGGTGTCGGTCTAAATGAGTGTCTTTTTAAACCACGGTTTTTGGACCGTGCCAGGTGTCGGTCTAAATGAGTGTCTTTTTAAACCACGACTTTTGGACCGTGCCAGGTGTCAGCCTAAATGAGTGTCTTTTTAAACCACGGTTTTTGGACCGTGCCAGGTGTCGGTCTAATTGAGTGACTTTTTAAACCACGGTTTTTGGACCGTGCCAGGTGTTGGTCTACATGAGTGTCTTTTTAAACCACGGTTTTTGGACCGTGCCCGGTGTCGGTCTAAATGAGTGTCTTTTTAAACCACGGTTTTTAGACCGTGCCAGGTGTCGGTCTAATTGAGTGACTTCCATGTTTCAAAGGGTTGGCTTCTGCCGTGCGCGCGCTCAAGATGTGTTGCGCGCGCACGCGAGGCAAAGAGCGGGCACGCGGCGTCGACGCGCAGCTCCGTGGAAACTTGTGCGTGGGGAAAGTTGAACACGCGCCTCGTCATGTCCGCCACTTGAACGCCGAGCCTTTTCAACAGAATATCCCGCGTCAACAAGTCGATGTCCGACGAGCAGGAGGAGGGCGAGCGTCGCCCGCAGCCTCCTTCGCCGCCGTCGTGTCTCCCGGGAGGATCACCGTCGTGTCGGCGGCCCCTGGACCTCTTCTCCTCGGCCTCGCCGCTGCTGGAGGACACGGAGCCGCCGTACCTCGCCTCCCCGGACTGCCTCCACTCGTCCCCGGACACGAGAGGACGGAGGGACTCTACTGGCGCCACGCCGCCAAAGTTCCTCCAGTCCGCCGGGGACTCTCCGGGGAGTTGGCGGCATGGTACGCACCTGGCGGTGGTGTGTGGCCGCTACGAGGAGCCGCTGCCGGCCTGGAAGGGACGCAGCCCGGAGAGCGCCGGCAGCCTCCAGCACCGCGGACAGAAGGGGGAGCGAGCCTCCGAGTCCCCGGGCTGTGGGAACCATCATGCGGATGAGCACCTCGACCCCGACCTCAGCTCGGACACCCGGCAGGCGTGAGTCCCCTTTCTTCCGTCAATAATCACAACTTTTATCTTTCTCTAAACCAACATGCTAGTTGAACATAATGAAACTGTTGCTAATATTCCCTGTCATGTATCCATCCATCCATTTCTACCGCTTATTCCCTTTTGGGGTCGTGGGGGGGCACTGGCGCCCATCTCAGCTACAATCGGGCGGAAGGCGGCGTACACCCTGGACAAGTCGCCACCTCATCGCAGGGCTCTCTTTCATTTAGTTGAATGAGAATAATAACATAATTACCATGAATTGATTAACGTTGGAAAACGTATTGGGGTGTTACCATTTAGTGGTCATCCATCCATCCATTTTCTACCGCCTATTCCCTTTCGGGGTCGCGGGGGGCGCCGGCGCCTATCTCAGCTACAATCGGGCGGAAGGCAGCGTACACCCTGGACAAGTCATTGTACGGAATATGTACTGTACTGTGCAATCTACTGATAAAAGCATCAATCAATTACTGAAGTGAATTATATTTATATAGCGCTTTTCTCTAGTGACTCAAAGCGCTTTACGTAGTGAAACACAACATCTATTAGGGGTGAGGGAAAAAATTGATTCGAATTTTAATCTCGATTCTCACGTGCGATTCAGAATAGATTTTCTTTTTTTTTTTTTAAATCAATTTTTTTTCTTTTATCAATCCGACAAACCACTACAAATAAATAAATAAATGATAAATGGGTTGTACTTGTATAGCGCTTTTCTACCTTCAAGGTACTCAAAGCGCTTTGACACTACTTCCACATTTACCCATTCACACACACATTCACACACTGATGGAGGGAGCTGCCATGCAAGGCGCCAACCAGCACCCATTGGGAGCAAGGGTGATGTGTCTTGCTCAGGACACAACGGACGTGACGAGGTTGGTACTAGGTGGGAATTAAACCAGGGACGCTCGGGTTGCGCAGGGCCATTCTCCCCACTGCGCCACGCCGTCCCAAAGCAATACCATAACAACGCAATCCAATTCCAAAACCGAACCTGAGCCAGCGACACTCAGAACTGCAATAAACAGAGCAATTGAGAGGAGACACAAACACCACACAGAACAAACCAAAAGTAGTGAAACAAAAATGAATATTATCAACAACAGTATCAATATTAGTTATCATTTCAGCGTAGCAGTGATTAAAAATCCCTCATTGACATTATCGTTAGACATTTATCCATCCATTTTCTACCGCTTATTCCCTTTCGGGGTCACGGAGGGCGCTGGCGCCTATCTCAGCTACAATCGGGCGGAAGGCAGGGTACACCCTGGACAAGTCATTGTACGGAATATGTACTGTACTGTGCAATCTACTGATAAAAGTATCAATCAATTACTGAAGTGAATGATATTTATATAGCGCTTTTCTCTAGTGACTCAAAGCGCTTTACATAGTGAAACACAACATCTATTAGGGGTGAGGGAAAAAATCGATTCGAATTTTAATCGCGATTCTCACGTGCGATTCAGAATCGATATTCATTTTTTTTAAATCGATTTTTTTTAAATTTTATCAATCCAACAAACCACTACAAAGCAATACCATAACAACGCAATCCAATTCCAAAACCAAACCTGAGCCAGCGACACTCAGAATTGCAATAAACAGAGCAATTGAGAGGAGACACAAACACCACACAGAACAAACCAAAAGTAGTGAAACAAAAATGAATATTATCAACAACAGTATCAATATTAGTTATCATTTCAGCATAGCAGTGATTAAAAATCCCTCATTGACATTATCATTAGACATTTATAAAAATAATAAAAAAGAACAATAGGGGCTTACACTTGCATGGCATCTCATAAGCTTGACAACACACTGTGTCCAATGTTTTCACAAAGATAAAATAAGTCATATTTTTGGTTCGTTTAATAGTTCAAACTAATTTACATTATTGCAATCAGGTGATAAAACATTGTCCTTTACAATTATAAAAGCTTTTTACAAAAATCTACTACTCTGCTAGCATGTCAGCAGACGGGGGTAGATCCTGCTGAAATCTACGTATTGAATGAATACAGAATCCTTTTGAATCGGAAAAATATCGTTTTTGAATCGAGAATCGTGTTGAATTGAAAAAAAAATCTATATTTTATCGAATCGCTACCCCAAGAATCGATTAGTGTGACACCCAAAGATTCACAGCCCTAATATCTAAGTTACATTTAAAGCAGTGTGGGTGGCACTGGGTAAAGTGTCTTGCCCAAGGACACAACGGCAGTGGCTAGAATGGCGGATTAGGATTGAACCTGGAACTAAGGCTGAACGATATAGCTTTTTTTTTAATACCGTGATATTTTTAGGCCATATCGCGATATATATCTGGATATTTTGCCTTAGCCTTGAATGAACACTTGATACATATAATCACAGCAGTATGATGATTCTATGTGTCTACATTCAAACATTCTTCTTCATACTGCATTAATATATGCTACTTTTAAACTTTCATGCAGAGAAGGAAATCACAACTAAGTCAGTTGACTAAAAGTGTATTTATTAAACAGTTATTAAGCAGTGGCACAAACATTCATGTCATTTCAAAACAGAAAGTGCAAAATTGTCAGAGACATTTTAAAACAAGCTATTAGTGCACGATGTCACTAAGATGACATATCAAAACAACACTAAAATAAATTGCACTTTTTGTACAGAACACCACTAGAATAGTTAAAAACAAATAAAGTGCACTTTTGTGCATGATGTCACACAAGATATTTCAATAACCGTCAAATAAAAATGAGCTGCATAATAGGAAATCAAGTACTGTATGTCCTTCACTATGTGGTAGGTTCCTGCGGACATGATCTCCTTCTGTTGTTGACTATTTTTTTCATACTTTTGATCTGGAAATGTTTGCCTCTGCATTTTGATGGCGTGGCACTGAATGGAGATGTTGACCTGCTGAGTAATCACTCTTCATTCTCTAGCAGGTGACTTTTCAAATGATGCTGCATATTAACAGTAATGCTACTTTTTGTAGCAACAGTTTTGCCTCACACTTGACAAAACATTTTACTGACTTTCTAAATACATTATTTTGTCTCAAGGGGACTACGGAAAACCATCTAAAGTAGAATTATGTTAACATCCGAAATGTAGGTCAGCAGGGTGGAGTAGGGGTTAGTGCATGTGCCTCACAATATGAAGGTCCTGAGTAGTCCTTGGCTCTGGATCTTTCTGTGTGGAGATTGCATGTTCTGCGTGGGTTCCCTTCCTCCCACCTCTAAAGACATACACCTGGGGATAGGCTCCTCCCACATCCAAAAACATGCACCTGGGGATAGGTTGATTGGCAACACTAAATGGTCCCTAGTGTGTGATTGTTGTCTGTCTATCTGTGTTGGCCCTGCGATGAGGTGGTGACTTGTCCAGGGTGTACTCCGCCTTCTGCCCGAATGCAGCTGAAATAGGCTCCAGCACCCCCTGCGACCCCGAACGGGACAAGCAGTAGATGATGGATGGATGTTGCGGTTAATGGTTTTCTATATTTATTTGTCGTTATATTTTCCGAATAAATTGTGATAATGTTCATCATTGGTGTTAATTTTCAATCCATCAAGATATGAAAAAATATACCAAAATCAAATCACAGTACGATATTTATGTAGTTTGATCATTTTCCTCGACTATCATATATTTTGTACATATGTAGCATCATCTACAAAGATACAAAGAATTGCTGTTGCGACATCTAGTGGACACATTTAGAACAGCAGTTTCTTTCACTCAAAAATTTCAGGTTCATTTTTATACTTAGTAAACTCATCCCACAAGCTGGATAAAACCTGTTCCAAGGCGTTTGAAGCCCCTGATGTACACGATTAAAGAAATCCCAAATGTTTTGTTTGTCACATTGATACTTAACCTTCATTTGCGCATGCATGTTTTTGAATGAAGCATTTTGCAATATTTTGCTATCAACTTTGTTATCAATCAATGTTTATTTATATAGCCCCAAATCACAAATGTCTCAAAGGACTGCACAAATCATTACGACTACAACATCCTCGGAAGAACCCACAAAAGGGCAAGGAAAACTCACACCCAGTGGGCAGGGAGAATTCACATCCAGTGGGACGCCAGTGACAATGCTGACTATGAGAAACCTTGGAAAGGACCTCAGATGTGGGCAACCCCCCACCCTCTAGGGGACTGAAAGCAATGGATGTCGAGCGGGTCTAACATGATACTGTGAAAGTTCAATCCATAGTGGCTCCAACACAGCCGCGACAGTTCAGTTCAAGCGGATCCAAGACAGCAGCGAGAGTCCCGTCCACAGGAAACCATCTCAAGCGGAGGCGGATCAGCAGCGTAGAGATGTCCCCAACCGATACACAGGCGAGCGGTCCATCCTGGGTCTCGACTCTGGACAGCCAGTACTTCATCCATGGTCATCGGACCGGACCCCCTCCACAAGGGAGGGGGGACATAGGAGAAAGAAAAGAAGCGGCAGATCAACTGGTCTAAAAAGGAGGTCTATATAAAGGCTAGAGTATACAGATGAGTTTTAAGGTGAGACTTAAATGCTTCTACTGAGGTAGCATCTCGAACTGTTACCGGGAGGGCATTCCAGAGTATTGGAACCCGAACGGAAAACGCTCTATAGCCCGCAGACTTTTTTTGGGCTCTAGGAATCACTAATAAGCCGGAGTCTTTTGAAGGCAGATTTCTTGCCTGGACATATGGTACTTATCAGCTTCTCTACTCATAGTGTGCACCAGTAATTACATCAATAGAATGGACATTGGGTGCTTTTTTGATCCAAAGTGCTTCTGCAATTATTGAATAGTCCACATTTATGTTCAATGGGTCACTTTGGAGTCCCCCCCCCCCCCCCCCATGCACTCGTACCTAAAGTGAACATACACGATCCTGTCACTTTGTGTACAGTATGCACAGAATGCATCTAATTGGCCTGCGTGGGGTTTTTATTGAATTAGTGCGCCTTTTACCTTTTGTTATTTTCCCGTCTTGATTTGATCCCACTGCATGGATGCTTGAAAAACAGCCACCGTCGACCGTCTCCTATATGCTTAACCTATTCATCCGCCGTGAAAAGCAACAACGGGTGGAGACTCGTGCAACCACAGGCGGAGGCAAATTGGACATGAATGGTGACACTTAATGGATATTCATGCTACCCAGGCGACTCGGTGAGGACAATCAGATATTGAGAGTGGCAGGCTCCACTGCCGAGTCTTTGATCTGCTCTGGTCTGCTGCTTTTATACCCCGCCGTAGAGCTTGATAGGCCTTGGAAGAAGCGCAGATGCTTAAAACTCCGTCGGCTTAACGGCAGTGTAGTCTGACGTGTGTGTCAGTGTGTGTGTGAACATGCCTGTTTCTCATTACCAGTGAAACACCATGACCGACCCACCTTCAGAGCCTTCAATTCCATTTCTTCATGTCCGTGTAGAAACCTCCTCTATCTTCTGTCTTCAAGAATATAATTTTCAGACCTCGTTGCAGCCCTTTATCTTTGTTCCGCAGTTAGTATGCAAATTACTGAATCTTACAGCTTTGAAGCATGATACCTGAGGAGAGGCCTGAAACGCTACTGATATTTTCACAACTTTTCCATATCATCGTCTTCTTCCGCTTATCCGAGGTGGGGTCGCGGGGGCAGCAGCCTAAGCAGAAAAGCCCAGACTTCCCTCTCCCCAGCAACTCCAGCTCTTCCCGGGGGATCCCGAGGCGTTCCCAGGCCAGCCAGGAGACATAGTCTTTCCAACGTGTCTTGGGTCTTCCTCGTGGCCTCCTACCGGCCGCACATGCCCTAAACCTCCCTAGAAAGGCGTGCGGGTGGCATCCTGACCAGATGCCCGAACCACCTCATCTGGCTCCTCTCCATGTGGAGGAGCAGCGGCTTTACTTTGAGTTCCTCCCGGATGGCAGAGCTTCTCACCCTATCTCTAAGGGAGAGACCCAAACTCATTTGGGCCGCTTGTACCCGTGATCTTGTCCTTTCGGTCATAACCCAAAGCCCTTGACCAAAGGTGAGGATGGGAACGTAGATCGACCGGTAAGTTGAAAGCTTTGTTTTCCGGCTCAGCTCCTTCTTCACCACAACGGGTCAATGCAGAGTTCGCATTACTGAAGACGCCGCACCGATCCGCCTGTCGATCTCACGATCCACTCTTCCCTCACTCGTGAACAAGACTCCGAGGTACTTGAACTCCTCCACTTGGGGCAGGGTCTCCTCCCCAACCTAAAGATGGCACTTCACCATTTTCTGGTCAAGAACCACGGACTTGGACTTAACAGCTATTTAGATCAGAACTTCATGCCATTTACTGAGGATGTGCGGTGTTGGATTTTCAAGTCAATGGCAAAAACTTCCCGCTTCTTACTTTCAAACATATTTATTATTGTAACTCTGATTAGGCCTGGGACAATAACAAATTTGTACCTACTAGGTATTGATTATTATTGCCATGTTTTTTTTTTTTTTAGACCAAATTCAATTATTTTCTGGACCATAGGACGCACCGGATTATATGGCGCACTGCAGATGAGCGGGTCTATTCAGGTATTTTTCATACAAAAGGCACACCGGATTGTAAGGCGCATTAAGGGTTATATTATGATTTTTTTTTTGTAAATGTAAAATATTTTCTTGTGGTCTACATAACATGTAATGGTGGTTCTTTGGTCAAAATGTTGCAAAGATGATGTTTTACACATGGATTGAACTTTCACAGCATCATGTTAGACCCGCTAGACATCCATTGCTTTCGGTCCCCTACAGGGGGGGGGGGTTGCCCACATCTGAGGTCCTCTCCAAGGTTTCTCATAGTCAGCATTGTCACTGGCGTCCCACTGGATGTGAATTCTCCCTGCCCACTGGGTGTGAGTTTTCCTTGCCCTTTTGTGGGTTCTTCCGAGGATGTTGTAGTCGTAATGATTTGTGCAGTCCTTTGAGACATTTGTGATTTGGGGCTATATAAATAAACATTGATTGATTGATTGATTGACTTGTCCAGGGTGTACCCCGCCTTCCGCCCGATTGTAGCTGAGATAGGCGCCAGCGCCCCCCGCGACCCCGAAAGGGAATAAGCGGTAGGAAATGGATGGATGGATCTTCAAGTCGCTTTCTGACAGTCGCTTCAGGATGCGCCGTTTTGTGGGCGGTCTTATTAACCGGGCTCACCTTCCAATCCAATCCAATCCACTTTATTTATATAGCACATTTAAACAACAAAATGTTTCCAAAGTGCTGCACAACAATATTAAAAACAACATTCAAATACTATCATGAGCTCCACCAACGACTGAATAAAAACATCAACACTTCGACAGCGTCTTCTCCCCGTCATCTTTGTTGTAGCGGTGTAGCGTGCAAGGACGGGAGTGTAAGAAGTGTCAAAAGATGGTGCTAACTGTTTTAATGACATTCACACTTTACTTCAATCCATAACGGAGCAGCATCTTCTCATCTCTGGCTCACTAGAAATGTGTTCTGTGAAAAACTGTTCGACCGGAACGCTCTAATAACTTAAGTTCCATGGGTAAATAATGTAAACTCACTACACCGGTATGTTTTAGTGCTTTCAAAGCGAGATATGTTAGAACTTTACACTACCATAACAAAAAGAAAGCGAAAAAGCTTATTGACTACGGCATCACCACAGACTACAGTGGCGGACGTGCACAAATTTTCAGGACTTATGCAGATCTCAAATACAGACCAGAAGGTAAGAAAAGGTGGTTTTGCATTATATTGTGAAACAAAACACCAGATAATATGTCTGCTAATGGGTGCCATTTTGTGGTCCTCATACACACACTATAGTAATACTTGTATCTCTGACTACGGTAGCCGTAATGGGCCGACAATCCATCAAGCGGTGCAGCGGAGTGGAAAAACTGTCCAAAACCAGAAGCGGCCAATCCAAAATGTCAAAAAAAAATCCAACCCACAACATCAAAATATAGAAACAAGCATTGAACGGAAGAATAATTAAATCATGTCCATTGACTTGGAGGTCAGCTGTTACGAGCCTAGAATGTATCGTAGTACTCGCACGTGGACTCTTTGGTTTGCCATTCCAGCCTCAGCAGGTGAATAGAATCCCTCGAGCTCTTCATAAAAAGAGAATGAGGACGATTGATCTTTCCAACTCTAATGAAACTGATTATGCTTCCTTGAGGAGTTCTATATTCAATACCTCTAGTGTCTTGTACAGAACAAAAGCAGTGTATTGACACTGTCAGAGACCATCACAAACATACAGGACCCATAGCACTGTAGGCATCTCTAAGGTATTAAGGATCCCCAGCACTCACTTTTTTGTCCACAGTAAAGATATTATTTTGTGTGTCTCACCTGCACACAAAACGATGAAAACTCTCAGCATGAATCTTATTCTGATTGCATTTGGCAATAATCAGTCTACTGGATAGTGGAAGGAAAAATAAAATCATTTAACAGTAACGTTATCTTAGTGCAAGAGGTCAGCCACCCAACATGTTGAAAAAGCAAAATTTTACGTAAAAAATATGTTTGGACCCACCAAAAACTACTATACAAGTGTTATAATGAAGGCAACACATGATGTAAGTGTCTATATTAGCTATATTAGCCTACTATCAAAATGACTTTAAAAGTATTATATAAGTGTTATAATGAAGGCAACACTTGATGTAAGTGTCTATATTAGCTATATTAGCCTACTATCCAAATTACTTTAAAAGTCTTATATAAGTGTTATAATGAAGGCAACACATAATGTGTCTATATTAGCTATATTAGCCTACTATCAAAATGACTTTAAAAGTCTTATAAGTGTTATAATGAAGGCAACACATGATGTAAGTGTCTATATTAGCTATATTAGCCTACTATCAAAATGACTTTAAAAGTCTTATATAAGTGTTATAATGAAGACAACACATGATGTAAGTGTCTATATTAGCCTACTATCAAAATGACTTTAAAAGTCTTATATAAGTTTTATAATGAAGACAACACATGATGTAAGTGTCTATGTTAGCCTACTATCAAAATGACTTTAAAAGTCTTATATAAGTGTTATAATGAAGGCAACACATGATGTAAGTGTCTATATTAGCTATATTAGCCTACTATCAAAATGACTTTACAAGTCTTATATAAGTGTTATAATGAAGGCAACACATGATGTAAGTGTCTATATTAGCTATATTAGCCTACTATCAAAATGACTTTAAAAGTCTTATATAAGTGTTATAATGAAGACAACACATGATGTAAGTGTCTATGTTAGCCTACTATCAAAATGACTTTAAAAGTCTTATATAAGTGTTATAATGAAGACAACACATGATGTAAGTGTCTATGTTAGCCTACTATCAAAATGACTTTAAAAGTATTATATAAGTGTTATAATGAAGACAACACATGATGTGTCTATGTTAGCCTACTATCAAAATGACTTTAAAAGTCTTATATAAGTGTTATAATGAAGGCAACACATGATGTAAGTGTCTGTTAGCTATATTAGCCTACTATCAAAATGACTTTACAAGTCTTATATAAGTGTTATAATGAAGGCAACACATGATGTAAGTGTCTATATTAGCTATATTAGCCTACTATCAAAATGACTTTAAAAGTCTTATATAAGTGTTATAATGAAGGCAACACATGATGTAAGTGTCTGTTAGCTATATTAGCCTACTATCAAAATGACTTTACAAGTCTTATATAAGTGTTATAATGAAGGCAACACATGATGTAAGTGTCTATATTAGCTATATTAGCCTACTATCAAAATGACTTTAAAAGTCTTATATAAGTGTTGTAATGAAGACTACGCATGATGTAAGTGTCTATGTTAGCTATATTAGCCTACTATCAAATTGACTTTACAAGTCTTATATAAGTGTTATAATGAAGGCAACACATGATGTAAGTGTCTATGTTAGCCTACTATCAAAATGACTTTAAAAGTCTTATATAAGTGTTATAATGAAGACAACACATGATGTAAGTGTCTATGTTAGCCTACTATCAAAATGACTTTAAAAGTCTTATATAAGTGTTATAATGAAGGCAACACATGATGTAAGTGTCTGTTAGCTATATTAGCCTACTATCAAAATGACTTTACAAGTCTTATATAAGTGTTATAATGAAGGCAACACATGATGTAAGTGTTTATATTAGCTATATTAGCCTACTATCAAAATGACTTTAAAAGTCTTATATAAGTGTTATAATGAAGGCAACACATGATGTAAGTGTCTGTTAGCTATATTAGCCTACTATCAAAATGACTTTACAAGTCTTATATAAGTGTTATAATGAAGGCAACACATGATGTAAGTGTCTATATTAGCTATATTAGCCTACTATCAAAATGACTTTAAAAGTCTTATATAGGTGTTGTAATGAAGACTACGCATGATGTAAGTGTCTATGTTAGCTATATTAGCCTACTATCAAATTGACTATGTTTTGTAGCTGACTCAAATCTTCCTTGACTGAAATGTAATATTTATTCCACTCATTTTTGCAACATTAGTAAAACGGAGGCTTCTCCGAGGGTGAGATAACTCCTGGAAGTCATTAAGTATTCAGGAGAGTTGAGTCACACTGTGTGTCCACTTTTCTCTTATTTTTGACAGAGACATTTTCAAGTTACAATGTTCAAAGGTATAGATATGTGTGTCCAAATCAATGGATTTATTGCCATCTTTGCAAGATGGGTAACGTTTGCTGTGGTCTGGAACAACATGGCACAAATACAACTATGAGGAATGCAGTCAATATTACATACAGATAATGTGTCATGAGACATCTATTCATCCATTTTCTACCGCTTATTCCCTTTTGGGGTCGCGGGGGGCGCTGGCGCCTATCTCAGCTACAATCGGGCGGAAGGCGGGGTACACCCTGGACAAGTCGCCACCTCATCGCAGGGCCAACACAGATAGACAGACATTGACTTGCAAATAATAATTAAATACACAGAGGACATAAGTAAAATAAATTAAATGAGCTCAAATATACCTACAAACAAGGCATAATGATGCTACCTGAAATAGTATGTTAGCATTGATTAGTTTGCAGTCATGCAGTGACTGAATATACCTAATTAGCCCTCCAACGAGTCGATAACATCAACAAAGCTCACCTTTGTGCATTCACACACAACATAAAACGTTTGGTGGACGAAATTAAACAAAAAAGGAGTGGCATGAAACACGCCTTTCTGTGGCAGTTGTACCGCTGCTGCTCACTGCTCCTCTCACCTCCCAGGGGGTGATCGAGGGTGATGGGTCAAATTCAGAGAATCATTTTGACACACCTAGTGTGTGTGTGACAATCATTGGTACTTTAACTTAACATGTAAACAAACTATGGTGAGTTCAAGTACCTCCAAAATTAGTGGGACAAAACGGTGCTTGCCAAATACTTTCATCTGTGAAGCATCCATCCATCCATTTTCTACCGCTTATCCCTTTTGGGGTTGTGGGGGACGCTGGTGCCTATCTCATCTGCAATCGGGCGGAAGGCGGCGTACACCCCGGACAATTCGCCATGTTATCGCAGATCTGTGTCGTAGAGTGTTCCAGAGCTAAGCTCCCCTGGTTTTAAGTAGGGCTCGGCGATATGGGCTTTTTTTAATATCTCGATATTTTCAGGCCATATCGTAATTCACAATATGCATCTCAATATTTTGCCTTAGCCTTGAATGAACACTTGATGCATATAATCCCAGCAGTATGATGATTCTATGTGTCTACATTCAAACATTCTTCTTCATACGGCATTAATATATGCTACTTTTAAACTTTCATGCAGAGAGGGAAATCACAACTAAGTCAATTGACTAAAACTGTATTTATTAAACAGTTAGATTAGATAGTACTTTATTTATTCCGTCAGGAGAGTTCCTTCAGGAAAATTACGATTTTCAGCACAATCCCATTCAAGATCAGACAAACATTACAGGGAGACAGAACAGGATCGCTGACGGGTCTGCCAGCTTCCAGCGCCCCTTACAAAAAAAGATGAGATACAGGTAAACAAGGGGGGAGAGAAAAAAATAGAAGATTAAAATAAAATTAAAAAATCGGTCTTAAGCTGGGCCCTGGAGAGGGGGTGCAGACTGAGGCCAAGGGAAAAAAACAACAACTCATAGCCATACTACACACCCCTCTTACATGTGTGTTAGAGGGAAACATCAAACATCAAAGAACACAGAGGACATTAAAGACATTAAAGCAGCAGATACAAGCAGACACTTCTACATACAGCTATGAATAAAAAGTAAAAGAAACATATCCACTGTGGTGGCCTCTGCGGTGTTCCACGCCATCGTCCGCTGGGGTGGAGGGAAGATGGCCAGAGACAGGAGCAGACCCAACAAAGCAACCAGGACAGCCGACTCCACTCCCGGCCAGTGTCCAGTCCGCATGGATGAGCGATGATACGTCCAAGGAGACTGAGGTGTCCGACACCTGCTCACCCAGCCAAGACACCGCCAAGCCTCTCCGTCCCAGCGCTCAGTGCCAGCTCCGCAGCCCTGTCCCCTCATCCACATCTCCTCCAGTCCCTCCAAAGCGACTCCGGTGTGGCAGAGTTATTAAGCAGTGGCACAAACATTCAGGTCATTTCAAAACAGAAAGTGCAAGATTGTCAGAGATGTTTTAAAACAAGCTATTAGTGCACTTTTGTGCATGATGTCACACAAGATATTTCAATAAGTGTCAAATAAAAATAAGCTGCATAATAGGAAATCAAATAGTGTTCGTCCTTCGCTATGTGGTAGGTTCCTGCGGACGTTAGCCCCTTCTGTTGTTGACTATTTTTGTCATACGGTGTTGATGTGGAAATGTTTGCCTCGGCTTTTTGATGGTGTGGCACTGAACGGAGACGTTGACATGCGGAGTAAGCACTTTTCCAAGATGGCGCTGCTGTAGTGGCTGCTGTTGGCAGGAGCTCTGTGCTCTTGTGTCATCCTTTTGCGTTTCCCTTTTGTTTTCATGTGTTATATTTTTTTGCCTTTGGGACTGTGTGACAAGGTGTGGCACTTTCGTGACCTCTGTGGTGCTTTTTTGTGGACTATGGGATCTGCCTCATGGGAGCCTTTTGGCCATGGAGACCAGCTGCTGGGTCTCTGCCACACTGTAGTCCGTTTGGAGGGATTGGAGGAGGGGATGAGGGGAGAGGACTGCGGAGCTAGCACTGAGCGCTGGGACAGAGAGGCTTCGCGGTGTCTTGGCTGGGTGAGCATGTGTCAGACACCTCAGTCACTCTCGACGTATCCTCGCTCATCCATTCGGACTGGACACTGGCCGAGAGTGGAGTCGGCTGTCTTGGTTGCTTTGTTGGGTCTGCTCCTGTCTCTGGCGATGCTCCTTCCACCCCAGCAGACGATGGCGTGGAACACCGCAGAGGCCACCACAGTGGATATGTTTCTTTTACTTTGTATTCATAGCTGTATGTAGAAGTGGCTGCTTGTATCAGCTCCGTTACTTTAATGTCTTTCATGTCCTTTGATGTTTCCTTCTTACACACACATGTGAGAGGGATGTGTACTATGGCTATGAGTTTTTTTTCCCCCCTTGGCCTCAGTCTGCACCCCCTCTCCAGGGCCCAGGCTTAGACCGATTTTTTTATTTTATTTTAATCTTCTATTTTTTTTCTCCCATTCCCCCCCACCTTGTTTACCTGTATCTCACCTTTTTTGTAAGGGGCGCTGGAAGCTGGCAGACCCGTCAGCGATCCTGTTCTGTCTCCCTGTAATGTTTGTCTGATCTTGAATGGGATTGTGCTGAAAATTTTAATTTTCCTGATGGAATAAATAAAGTACTGTCTAATCTAATCTTCATTCTCTAGCAGGTGACTTTTCAAATGATGCCACATATTAGCAGTAATGCTACTTTTTGTAGCAACGCTTTTGCCCCACACTTGACAAATTACGGTTGTCTGTTGGACATATTCCCTCTTGAAGCCAAACCACCGCCAGACGATGGACCTCCTGCTGTTTTTCTTGGAATAATTCTTCCTTCATTTGTTACCAGATTTGCACCTTCTTTCTCTCGTATTACTACTCGCATCACAGCTAACGTTACCCATGCTGCTACTTCTCTGCTCCGCGAGGGCGTAGACGTATGTGACGTATGACTTGACAGTATGTGACGTACGATGTGACATTATGTGACGTATGTAATAAAGTGCACTTGTTTTATGTCTCTGTGAGAAGGAGAGACAAGAAGGAATGGGAAGAGCCTGTAGTGTAATGCCCGCAGCTAAAAGCAACTGCGTGAGAACGTATACTCCAATATCACGATATAGTCATTTTCAATATCACACAGAGACAAACCCGCGATATATCAAGTATATCGATATATCGCCCAGCTCTAGTTTTAAGTCTGGTCTTGGGCACCACGAGCTGGAGCTGGCATGTAAATTTGGATGATGTCTGAGATATGAGGCGTCAGTCCATGTAAAGCTTTAAAATTAAACAGCAATGTTTTAAAATCAATTCTAAAATGAACAGGGAGCCAGTGCAAACTCTCAAGGATTGGGGTTATATGCTCGCGTTTCCTGGCCCCTGTTAAAATTCCTGTTGCGGCGTTCTGGACTATCTGCAACTGGGAGCTTTTTGGCTTATGCCAGCATAAAGTGCATCGCAGTAGTGCATGCCACTTCAAAATAAGAGCATGCATGACTTGTTCAAAAAGGTTCAAAGATAAAAACGGTTTTACCTTTGCTAAAAGACGAAGATGGTAAAAACCCGATTTTAAAACGCCATTGTCAAGTTTAAAGTCGCTGTCTATAGTGACGCCAAGGCTGGTGACTTTGGGACGCACGTAATTTTGAAATGGTCCCAAGTCAGTGAGGGCCAGATCAAAAATTACAATTTAAGTTTTTACCTCATTCATTATTATAACATTCTGGGCTAACCAAGCCTTGATGTCGCATAGCATGGCCTTTTTAATTCGGCATATGAACTTGGCAGTCGTCTGCATAAATATCAGTGTTTCCCCCAGAAAATGTGTTAGTTAATGTTGTGTCTCTCCGGCGGACAGACCAGGGAAGAGGGGGGGGGGGTGGCTGTAAGGATCGGTGTACCTCAGCCTGTCGCCATCACGTCTCCACCTCATCTTTGCCACCACAGTCTGGGGGGGGCAATAGACTACAGACTGCGGTGAAGTAGGCCGGCTTCGTCGCATGAAGAAGCCTTCACTTTCTGGTTGTGTTTTCCGCTCCATTTGCTGAATGGCGATATATGATATATATCTCAATATTTTTTTCCTAAAGTTAAAAAACAAAACAGTCCTAGTTACCTGAGATACTAAGCGTCATTATTTTGTCTTAGTAAGTCAATATTTACTAAGTCAAAATAATGACATACTTAGTATCTCAGGTAACGTGGACGGTTTTGTGTTTTGTTTTTACTTTAGGAAAGAAATATCGAGATATATATCATATATTACCATTCAGAATACGGAGCGGAAAACACAACCAGAAATTTCAGGCTTCTTCACGCGATGGTGGCGACAGGCCAAATTGCACTGTTCCTTACACCCACCCAGACCTAGTAAATATTGACTTACTAAGACAAAATAATGACTAAGTCAAAATAATGACTTACTGTAAATAAGCGTTTGCAATAAGCATTTAAAAAAAAGACATATGCTCAACTTATCATGCTTAATTTATTACAGCATTTGGGAAGCCTGTAGTTGATTTTTATTCTTTAAATGTTATAACTTTATCAACATGTGATAGCAGGGACCCTGCCATTCAAAACTAGGCTGCTACATTGCTAATGATTAATGTAGCTATAGCTGAAAACATAGTACAAAAGCAATAGGAGATACTATTCATCCCTGAACACCATGGAGTTCATGTAGCATTTATGATGCACTTACATTATTATATCAACTATCCAGAGACAGAAACTCTTCATTTACCATTGTGTCTTTTTTTGCTGCTTCAGCACATTACTGTCAACACAGAAAAAGGTAAAGTGAAATAACAGACAGACAGAACTTTGCTGTCCGCAACTCAAATGAGCTAACGTTGCATCTAATTAGCCTTCACCTCAAGGACTGCGAGCGAGCTGAGCTGCCGCTTATGTTTCTCGAACGTAACGGGCTCATAGTGATGTTACTAATAGATGACTGGGAAGTGTTTACTATAATTTGGCGAGAGTCCGCTGCCTTATGCTCTCCTGCTGTACACCTATCTGCTCATCACAACGCAGGAGCACTGACTCCATGCGCTCTGAATACGCACTGCTGATTGGCTGTTACAGCTCTGCGTGTAACCAATCAGATGGTTGTGTGGGTGGGACAATGCTGGGTGCTGCAGAGACTACCAACAGACGCAGAGGCAGAACTAAGCGGAGCAGCTTGTTAAGACTTTTTAACTCTTTGTTGTTAAGGCGGCCGCCTTAGCTGCGGGAAACCATGAATATTATAATTAAGTAGTGGCGTACACGTACTGTATGGTCCCATTCAGTGTCATGTATTTCCAATTCTGTTAGAAAGATCCATCCATCCATCCATCCATTTTCTACCGCTTATTCCCTTTCGGGGTCACGGGGGGCGCTGGCGCCAATCTCAGCTACAATCGGGCGGAAGGCAGGGTACAGCCTGGACAAGTCGCCACCTCATCACAGGGCCAACACAGACAGATAGACAGACAACATCCACACTCACATTCACACACTAGGGCCAATTTAGTGATGCCAATCAACCTATCCCCAGGTGCATGTCTTTGGAAGTGGGAGGAAGCCGGAGTACCCGGAGGGAACCCACGCATTCACGGGGAGAACATGCAAACTCCACACAGAAAGATCCCGAGCCTGGATTTGAACCCAGGACTGCAGGAACTTCGTATTGTGAGGCAGACGCTCTAACCCCTCTGCCACCGTGAAGCCTCTGTTAGAAAGAGGCAAGTCAATTTATTTCTACAACTTTCAATAAAAGTGACACCCACTCCCACACAGACAAGCTCATCTTCAGCCCGTATGACAATATTTCATCCCCGTTGGAGACAAATTAGAGCGCATTTTTGTTGTACGTGACATTTATTTTTCTTTCCTTCTTCACACAAATAAGGAATTCGAGCGAGGGACCCTGACAGAAATACCTTCGTATATGTCAAATGAAAGTGGCAATGTAAAAAAGTAGCCTAACAAGCTCACCTCCAACATACTGCAATTTGTCTGCGGAGCAAAGGACCAGCACCCAATCCCTTTTTTTTTTTTTACTGCAGAGTTCATTACCTGCCAGTCATGGGTTACTTCCTCCTTCTGCACAGCCTTTATGGTGTGCCTCTGTTGCGGCGTATTTCTCAGTTAGTTCTCCTTGTTTCCACGCTCACATCCGTTCTGTTGACTTCTGGAACATACAGTAATATCAGCGGGTGAAATGAGGGTTTCATCCCTGGCCTCTTCTAATCTTCTTTTAAAAGTCGGTTTGGGGCTTTAGTTAACCGTGTAGGTCAGAGAGTTCGGCCGTGCCATTGAGAGGACTTTTTTTTTTAATAAATGGATTTTCCCGGACTGCAGTTGCATTACCACTAAGTGTTTCCCCCCGAAAAAGGGCTTGACATGAGCCCGTGAACGTTCTCCTGAGTAAACGATGTCAAATACAGTGGGGTCATGCTTGCAAATTAGCATTTATTGACGGCGAGTACAGATCGGTCATGCACGCGTGAACGGTCATAGTGACAGCGTCATCTCTCAGTCAGAGGCTTTGACCTTTCGGTCAGCGTTTTGATGAGCTTTGACCCTGATCGCAATGCCGACTCATACATGACAAATGCTTTGGTGACTGCAAGGGAAACAAGTCTGTGTTAAACACCGCTGATCGAGTTTGGCCGGCCCCCCGGTCGTAAAGTACGTCAATTTAAGGAGGCGGTAATTACTTTGTTCGCTCGTGTTATTCCATAAAGTACGGCGCGCTGAATGATGTCTTTTTCCCTCCTTTTTTAAAATTGTTCCTCGCCATATCCTCTCCTTGTCTGCAGGGTGGAGGCTATGCACCGCCGCCACACCACGCTGAGGGAGAAGGGGCGTCGCCAGGCAGTGCGAGGCCCGGCCTACATGTTCAACGAGCGCGGTTCGGCTCTCACTGCAGAAGAGGAACGCTTTATGGACGCCGCCGAGTATGGGAATATTCCCGTGGTCCGCAAAATGCTGGAGGAATCCAAAACCCTCAACTTTAACTGCGTGGACTACATGGGCCAGAATGCATTGCAACTCGCCGTCGGAAATGAGCATCTGGAGGTGACCGAGCTGCTGCTGAAGAAGGATGGGTTGGCGAGGATCGGAGACGGTCTGCTTTTGGCTATTTCCAAAGGGTACGTGCGCATCGTGGAAGCCATCCTCGGTCACCCTGCCTTCAGCGGCGGTCTGCGCCTGGCTTTGAGTCCTCTGGAGCAAGAGATGCGCGATGACGACTTCTACGCTTACGACGAGGACGGGACACGTTTCTCGCACGACGTCACGCCCATCATTCTGGCTGCCCACTGCCAGGAGTACGAGGTAGTCCACATTCTCTTGACCAAGGGCGCCCGCATAGAGAGACCGCACGACTACTTCTGCATGTGCTTAGAATGTGTGGAGAATCAGAAGAAGGACTCTTTTAGTCATTCGCGCTCCAGAATGAACGCATACAAAGGCCTGGCCAGCGCAGCTTACTTGTCACTCAGCAGTGAAGATCCCGTGTTGACGGCCCTGGAGCTCAGCAACGAGCTGGCCAGACTTGCCAACATTGAGACAGAGTTTAAGGTAATTTATGCTCAAATCCAACAATTATTATTCTTGTTCCATTGATGCCTTGAGGGAAAGTTAATCCCTCTTCATCTTTATGCAGATACTCACCTAAATGTACCCTCTTTCCCGGACCATAGGGCGCACCGGATTATAAGGCGCACTGCCCATGAATGAATCATATATAAGGCGCACTGGATTATAGGGTGCATCAAAGGAGTCATATTATAACAAACCCCGTTTCCATTTGAGTTGGGAAATTGTGTTAGATGTAAATATAAACAGAATACAATGATTTGCAAATCCTTTTCAACCCATATTTAATTGAATGCACTACAAAGACAACATATTTGATGTTCAAACTCATACACTTTATTTTTTAGCAAATAATAATTAACTTAGAATTTCATGGCTGCAACACGTGCCAAAGTAGTTGGGAAAGGGCATGTTCACCACTGTGTTACATCACCTTTTCTTTTAACAACACTCAATAAAAGTTTGGGAACTGAGGAAACTAATTGTTGAAGCTCTGAAAGTGGAATTCTTTCCCATTCTTGTTTTATGTAGAGCTTAAATTGACTTCAGGGTCTCCGCTATCGTATTTTAGGCTTCATAATGCGCCACACTTTTTCCATGGGAGACAGGGCTGGACTGCAGGCGGGCCAGGAAAGTACCCGCACTTTTTTTTTACGAAGCCACGCTGTTGTAACACATGCTTGGCATCGACTTGCTGAAATAAGCAGGGGTGTCCATGAAAAAGACGGCGATTAGATGGCAGCATATATTGTTCCAAAACCTGTATGTACCTTTCAGCATTAATGGTGCTTTCACAGATGTGTAAGTTACCCATGCCTTGGGCACTAATGCACCCCTATACCATCACACATGCTGGCTTTTCAACTTTGCGTCGATAACGGTCTGGATGTTTCACTTCCCCTTTGGTCCGGATGACACAGTGTCAAATATTTCCAAAAACAATTTGAAATGTGGACTCGTCAGACCACAGAACACTTTTCCTCTCTGCATCAGTCCATCTTAGATTATTTGGGGCCCAGAGAAGCCGGCGGCGTTTCTGGATGTTGTTGATAAATGGCTTTTGCTTCGCATAGTAGAGCTTTAACTTGCACTTACAAATGTAGCGACCAACTGTATTTAGTGACAGTGGTTTTCTGAAATGTTCCTGAGCCCTTTTGGTGATATCCTTTAGAGATTGATGTCGGTTTTTGATACAGTGCCGTCTGAGGGATCGAAGGTCACGGTCATTCAATGTTGGTTTCCGGCCATGCCGCTTACGTGGAGTGATTTCTCCAGATTCTCCGAACCTTTTGATGATATTATGGAGCGTAGATGTTGAAATCCCTAAATTTCTCGCAATTGCACTTTGAGAAAGGTTGTTCTTAAACTGTTTGACTATTTGCTCACGCAGTTGTGGACAAAGGGGTGTACCTCACCCCATCCTTTCTTGTGAAAGACTGAGCATTTTTTGGGAAGCTGTTTTTATACCCAATCATGGCACCCACCTGTTCCCAATTAGCCTGCACACCTGTGGGATGTTCCAAATAAGTGTTTGATGAGCATTCCTCAATTTTATCAGTATTTATTGCCACCTTTCCCAACTTCTTTGTCACGTGTTGCTGCCATCAAATTCTAAAGTTAATGATTATTTGCACAAAATAAAATGTTTCTCAGTTTGAACATCAAATATGTTGTTAGCATATGTTAGCATATTCAACTGAATATGGGTTGAAAAGGATTTGCAAATCATTGTATTCCGTTTATATTCACATCCAACACAATTTCCCAACCCATATGGAAACAGGGCGTGTATATATATTTTTCTAAATGTAAAAGACTTCCTTGTTGTCTACATCAGTGATTTGAGACCACTGTGTGCCGTAGGAAATTATGCAACTTCACCTAATTGGTCCAAATTTTTTTTTTTGCAAATCAATAATCATAATAATGTGCCGTTGTCTAGTGCCTGTGTTGTGAGAGCTTGGCAGAGTAACCATGTAATACTCCCTATCAGTAGGTGGCAGCAGGTAGTTAGTTGCTTTTGTAGAAGTCGGAACGCGTCAAGGATGGTTTGTCGTGATCCCGATAAGCAGAGCACAATGGGAGTCATTGTGCAGGTAAAAAGGTATGTAACGCTTAAACCAGAAATGAACAAAGGGCAAGTCCCGCTAGGAAAAGGCACTGAAGCATAGGGATGGCTATGTAAAACAAAAGTAAAACTGAACTGGCTAAAATGTCAACAAAAACATGATGCTGGACGACAGCAAAAACTTACAGCGTGTGGAGCAAAGATGGCGTCCACAAAGCACGTTCATATATGACATGACAATCAACAATGTCCCAACAGAGAAGGATATCGTACGCACAACTTAAATAGTCTTGATTGCGTAAACAAAGCAGGTGCGGGCAATAGCACTCAAAGGAAGGCGTGAAGCTGCCACAGGAGAACACCAAAAAAACAGAGCAAGACAGGAACTAAAGCACTACACACAGGAAACAACAACAAACTCAAAATAAGGCACGATAACCTGGTGGAGTTTCATTTTTTAACCTTTTCTGCTGGTGGTGTGCCTCCGTATTTTTTTATGACAAAAATGAGCCTTGGCTCAAAAAAGGCTGAAAAACACTGGTGGTTCTTTTGGTCAGAATGTTGCATAGATGATGTTTTACACATCATATTCAAGTCGCTTTCTGACAGTCGCTTCAGGATGCGCCGTTTTGTAGGCGGTCTTATTTACGTGGCTCACCTTCGACAGCGTCTTCTCCCCGTCTTCTTTGTCGTAGCAGTGTAGCGTGCAAGGATGGGAGTGGAAGAAGTGTCAAAAGATGGAACTCGCTGTTTTAATGACATTCAGTCTTTGCTTTAATCAATAACGGAGTAGGATTTCCTCAGCCGGAAACAACAACAAGGCCGGAAATGTGTCCCGTGAAAACCGTCCGACCGGAACTCTCTTACAACTAAAGTTCCTTGGGTGAATATTGTAAACTCACTACATGTGTTAGCGCTTTCATGGCAAGTTTACTGACATATATAAGCAAGAACTTTACACTACTTTATATTAGAAATGGCAACAGCGGAGGATAAATGTCCCATAACAAGAAAAAAGAGGAAGAATAAGAAGCGAACTACGAATCCAATCCAATCCACTTTATTTATATAGCACATTTAAACAACAATAAAGTTTCCAAAGTGCTGCACAGCCATGTTAAAAACAATATTATGCTCCACCAATGACTGAATAAAACAAAAAATTAATAAAAATAAAACCAATAAAAACAATATAAAAACAAATATGATTAAAAACTATTTTAAAGGGTAAAATCAATTAAAATAGTAAAATGAAAATCAAAGTGTATAAAAAACACAGAGGACAAAGGCAGAAGGGTGTAATTTTTCAGAATTTATCCAGATCTCAAATACAGAGCAGCAGGTACCAGAAGCTAAGAAAAGTTACTTTTGCATAATATTGCAAAATATGTCTTACCTCATACACACACCATAATAATACTCCTATGTCTAATGCACTGACAATCCATCAAGTGGTCATACTAAAACATTTTGATAGATTTTTGAGCGCCGTGTGTAATGTTCTATATTTCTAATGGAACATATAAAATGTTGGGGTTGTTTACTTGAGTCATATTGCCATCATATTGCAGTCTACACGTCTCATATTTGACTGCCATCTACTGGTCACACTTATCATTACACCATGCACCAAACAAAATAGTTCCGAGGTCAGTAAGCAAAACCAGAACTATTCCGTACATATAAAGTGCACTGTCGATTTTTGAGAAAATAAAAAAAAAGGATTTTAAGTGCGCTTTATAGTCCGTAAAATACGGTAATAGGTCAGTCTGATTGTGCCGATAACTCATTTTGCCGGACAATATCTTGTTGTTATTGTCAGCCTGTCAGCATTATTTTAAAACCAATTTAAGCACTAATGCAACCATAATATCTAATAAAAAATAATGCAAGTAACCCCTTCAAACGCAATAAACGTATTTCTCATTAGTATTTTTTTTTAACCATTGTATTTAAAAGGGCAAATAGCTTTTAACCGTATTTGAAAAATACATTTTAACCGGACTATAAGCTGCTATCTTTTTCCAAGGCTTTGAACCCTGCGACCTATAAAACAGTGCAACTAATGTGAGGATTGTTTTGTATTGTTTATTTGTCCAATAGTTTCCATATTATGCTGACAATGACACTAAAAAGGTGTTATTGTTTTGTGCTACGGCGCCGTCTTTTGGACGAGAACGCTTACTGCAGGGGCCGTGGGTTGACAATGTTCTTCATGTTCCGTGTCAGAAGTATATTTGTCCATAGCGTTTCTTCTCGAAATGATTTTTTTATTCATCACTCCAAACATTTGTAAGTTTTACAATATTACCAAAACAATTCATACTTACTAAACCATCCAACGGGTCTTTTTCGCCGTTTTCATATGACGCTGACGGAGACACAAAAAAATTGTGGTATTTTATGTGTTATCAATCAATCAATCAATGTTTATTTATATAGCCCCAAATCACAAATGTCTCAAAGGACTGCACAAATCATTACGACTACAACATCCTCAGAAGAACCCACAAAAGGGCAAGGAAAACTCACACCCAGTGGGCAGGGAGAATTCACATCCAGTGGGACGCCAGTGACAATGTGACTATGAGAAACCTTGGAGAGGACCTCATATGTGGGCAACCCCCCCCCCCTCTAGGGGACCGAAAGCAATGGATGTCGAGCGGGTCTGACATGATATTGTGAAAGTTCAATCCATAGTGGCTCCAACACAGCCGCGAGAGTTCAGTTCACGCGGATCCAAGACAGCAGCGAGAGTCCCGTCCACAGGAGACCATCTCAAGCGGAGGCGGATCAGCAGCGTAGAGATGTCCCCAAACGATACAGGTGAGCGGTCCATCCTGGGTCCCGACGAGCGGTCCATCCAAGGTCATCGGACCGTACCCCCTCCACAAGGGAGGGGGGGACATAGGAGAAAGAAAAGAAGCGGCAGATCAACTGGTCTAAAAAGGAGGTCTATTTAAAGGCTAGAGTATACAGATGAGTTTTAAGGTGAGACTTAAATGCTTCTGCTGAGGTAGCATCTCGAACTGTTACCGGGAGGGCATTCCAGAGTACTGGAGCCCGAACGGAAAACGCTCTATAGCCCGCAGACTTTTTTTGGGCTCTAGGAATCACTAATAAGCCGGAGTCTTTTGAACGCAGATTTCTTGCCGGGACATATGGTACAATACAATCGGCAAGATAGGCTGGAGCTAGACCGTGTAGTATTTTATGTTATGACGCCGTCTTTGGGATGAGTTTGCTTACTGCAGGTGCTGTGGGTTGACAATGTACTTCCTGTTCTGTATCAGATTTATATTTGTCTATAGCGTCTCTTCCCGAAAGGATTCTTTATACATAAATGATAAATGGGTTGTGCTTGTATAGCGCTTTTCTACCTTCAAGGTACTCAAAACACTCACTCCAAACATTTGTAAGTTTTACAATATAACTAAAAGAACTCATACTTACATAACGGTCAAATGTGTGATGTCTGTAGGAATGTTTTTATGCATATTTGTATGTGCTATCGTAATGTAATCAAGGTAATATCATTAGCATTAGTGCATATGCTGACATGCCTGTGTTAGTATTATTAATTTAAAATATAATTCTTTTTATATCGTTCCAGTTTTCTTCACCGCCGAGCACTTAATTGGTCCATGACGATGGCTTCTGTTTTGTTTGATTAGCTGTTTTACTGTTGTGTTTGGAAAAAAAAAAAAAAAAGGTATGTACATAATACAAAATATTTACGGCTTACGGCGAGTATTTGTAAACATTTTTTTTTTTTTCTTTGAAAATTTAGTGGGTGGGGCTTAAATACCAGTGCACTATGTAGCCCAGAAAATATGGTAATTATCCTAAATAAATAAACAATGAAAATAAAATGGGCTTTTAATCTGCGTTAACAAATATTGTAATCCAATAAAAAAAAACATCTTGGAGTGCAATTTTCCCCAGTTGGAAAGAGTGGGTTGGATGTTTTCCCGCCAACAAATTTGGCTCGTTTTTATCCATATTGATAGGCTAATTTTCCTCATGGTTTGAAACCGGAATATTCCTGCCATGGGACAGCTGGCTTTGTTTTCTTCCTAATTTGTGTTACCGTCCTAATTTGCTTCTCACCAGCGAGTCGTGACGAGCGAGTCTCTGCCGCTATCAGTCCGGTCTCCATTCACAGTGACAAAGATTTAATTAATTAAATTCTGCTGAGAGCGATGCACGGAGTAAAACCTCTTGTATCCTGTTTGAAAGCGAGGGACAAAGAAAACAATTACCCTTAGTTGTCAACAAGCACGGGGGTTCCAGGTGGCTGCTTTGGTAGGTGCAGTTAAAACAATAAAAAAAAACATGTCGAAAATAAACAGTGCAACAGAGAAAAACTGGTAAGGTATTAGGACTGTTTTTATATCCTAATGGCACTCGGGTAAAAACTGTTTTTAACTTGGTCCTGCTCTTGTGTGACTAAAGTCTCTTAACTGATTGCAGCAGGTCGAACAAGTGCTGACCAGAGTTCAATAAATATACTTATTGATAATTGGCCCAGGCGGAGGGATTCGAACACGTTACATTTCCCACAGGACTGCAATGTAACTGCGGATTTTCTCCGTGCCTTTTAAACAGGGATCACTAAATGGCGGACTGTGCTCAGAGGGCCTGATTCACTAAAGGTTAACGTGTATCACACAAAGCTGATCTACTAAAAGTTTGCCAAATGGATTGAGCAGAATGAGGCGTCTCAGTCTTGAAAAATATATGTTTCTCATCAAAATTCCCACAACACTGGGAGGAAACGATGCAAATATCGACGTTTTGCGAGCATTATTTTGCATTTTATTTAGCACATCAGTGTTTCCCCCAGAAAAGGCTGGGTGGGTGTATGGAACAGTGTAATTTGGCCTATGGCCACCATCACGTCTCCATTTATCGCTGCCTGCGGGGGGCAACAGACTACAGACTGTGGTGAAGTAGGCCGGCTTCGTCGCGTGAATAACCTTACAATTTTTGGTTGTATTTTCCGCACCATATGCTGAACAGCAATATACGATATATATATCTCGATATTTTTTCTGTAAATTATAAACAAAACACA
The DNA here is from genome assembly GCF_033978795.1 of Nerophis ophidion. Lineage (NCBI taxonomy): Eukaryota > Metazoa > Chordata > Actinopteri > Syngnathiformes > Syngnathidae > Nerophis > Nerophis ophidion. Next base: position 6,475,791 of record NC_084615.1, read on the forward strand.
AAACAGTCGTAGTTACCTGAGATACTATGTCATTATTTTGACTTAGTAATTATTGACTTACTAAGACAAAATAATGACTAAGTCAAATTAATAACATACTGTAAATAAGCGTTTGCAATAAGCGTTTGCAATAAGCGTTTGAAAAAAGGAGTTAAAAGTGGGCTTAATTTATCACAGCATTTGGGAAGCCTGTAGTGGATTTTTATTGTTTAAATGTTATATTTTTATCAACATGTGAGAGCAGGGACCCTGCCATTCAAAACTATGCTGCTCCATTTCTAATGATTATTGTAAGTATAGTTGAAAAAAAATGGTACAATAGCAATAGGAGAGACTATACATCCCTGAACACCATGGAGTTCATGTAGGCTTAATGATGCACTTACATTATTATATCAACTATCAGAGACAAAAACTCTTCATTTAACATAATGTCCTTTTTTGCTGCTTCAACACAGCTCAATCAACACAGAAAAAGGTAAAGTGAAATAACTTAGTTGTCAACTGTAGGTCAATAATGCTTGTCTTTCTTTCAGACAGACAGGGCTTTGCTGTCCGTAACACACACACACAAACTGCAAAATGAGCTGACGTTACGCTGAAAGCTAATTCGCCATTCACCTCAAGGATTGCGAGCGAGCTGAGCTGCCGCTTATATTTCTAGAACGTCAACGGGCTCATAGTGATGTTACTAGTAGTTGGGAGGTGTTTATTATAATTTGGGGAGAGTCCGCTGCATTATGGTCACCTGCTAAACACCTTTCTGCTTACCCGCACCGTCGCTCCTCTCTGCCTGCCTCTGTTGTGAGCACTGACTCCATGCACTCTGAATACTCACTGCTGATTGGCTGTTACCGCTCTGAATACGCACTACTGATTGGCTGTTACTGCTCTGTATGTAACCAATCAGATGGTTGTGAGGGTGGGACAATGCACTACTGATTGGCTGTTACTGCTCTGTATGTAACCAATCAGATGGTTGTGAGGGTGGGACAATGCTTGGAGACGTACTGACAGAGGCAAAGGCAGTAGGAAACGTAGCAGCTTGTTAAGACTTTAGGTTAACACTAAATTATAATATAAAAGTATCCAACACTTCTCTTTTGTAAAGTAAATCTGAACAGATGGACATCTACATCAACCATGTGATTTGCCTGAGACGCTGGACAAGACAAAAAAAAGAAATAAATGAAAAAAAAAATACTTTAGTTTATGCGGTGGCTCTTTGTTGTCAACTGCGGGAAACCTTGCACGTGTCAGGAGGTCCAAGCTGACAGTTCCACACATGGCTGCACAATCAGTGAGACAGACGGGAATCCTACAAGTGTGTCAACACTTTGGACGGTCAGAAAAAAAAAAAATATTAGACATATTGCCAATTCAGCAACATCATTTTATAATTTTATAGCTGCTAGAGGGCTTAAGGGGCTGATTGAAACAAATTCAATCCTTACGTTTGGTGTCCTTAAGTATATTTTAATGACATTCCTTTTTTTTTTGGACTTGAAGTTTGGACACACCTTCTCTTCAATGGGTTTTCTTAATTTTCATGACTATTTACATTGTAGATTGTCACATCAAAACTATGAATGAACACATGTGGAGTTATGTACTTAAAAATACAATGTGAAAGAACTGAAAACATGTTTTATGTTCTAGTTTCTTCAAAATAGCTACCTTTTGCTCTGATTACTGTTTTGCACACTCTTGGCATTCTCTCCATGAGCTTCACGGATATAGTCACCTGAAAGGGATTTCACTTCACAGGTGTCATAGTTTCGATGCCTTCAGTGACAATCTACATCGTAAATAGTCATGAAAGTAAAGAAAACGCTTTGAAATGAGAAGGTGTGTCCAAACTGTTGGCCTGTACTGTATATTTGACAACCAAACAATTAAACAAGGCGACACGGTAAAGAATCTGGGTATTATCTTTGACCCAACTCTCTCCTTTGTGGCACACATTAAAAGCGTTACTAAAACGGCCTTCTTTCATCTCCGTAATATCGCTAAAATTCGCTCCATTTTGTCCACTAAAGACGCTGAGATCATTATCCATGCGTTTGTTACGTCTCGCCTCGATTACTGTAACGTATTATTTTCGGGTCTCCCCATGTCTAGCATTAAAAGATTACAGTTGGTACAAAATGCGGCTGCTAGACTTTTGACAAGAACAAGAAAGTTTGATCATATTACGCCTGTACTGTATATACCTTTATATACATATATACATACATATATACCTGTACTGTATATACCTTTATATACATATATACATACATATATACCTGTACTGTATATACCTTTATATACATATATACATACATATATACCTATACTGTATATACCTTTATATACATATATACATACATATATACCTGTACTGTATATACCTTTATATACATATATACATACATATATACCTGTACTGTATATACCTTTATATACATATATACATACATATATACCTGTACTGTATATACCTTTATATACATATATACATACATATATACCTGTACTGTATATACCTTTATATACATATATACATACATATATACCTGTACTGGCTCACCTGCACTGGCTTCCTGTGCACTTAAGATGTGACTTTAAGGTTTTACTACTTACGTATAAAATACTACACGGTCTAGCTCCATCCTATCTTGCCGATTGTATTGTACCATATGTCCCGGCAAGAAATCTGTGTTCAAAGGACTCCGGCTTATTAGTGATTCCCAAAGCCCAAAAAAAGTCTGCGGGCTATAGAGCGTTTTCTGTTCGGGCTCCAGTACTCTGGAATGCCCTCCCGGTAACAGTTCGAGATGCCACCTCAGTAGAAGCATTTAAGTCTCACCTTAAAACTCATTTGTATACTCTAGCCTTTAAATAGACTCCCTTTTTAGACCAGTTGATCTGCCGTTTCTTTTCTTTTTCTTCTATGTCCCACTTTCCCTTGTGGAGGGGGTCCGGTCCGATCCGGTGGCCATGTACTGCTTGCCTGTGTATCGGCTGGGGACATCTCTGCGCTGCTGATCCGCCTCCGCTTGGGATGGTTTCCTGCTGGCTCCGCTGTGAACGGGACTCTCGCTGCTGTGTTGGATCCGCTTTGGACTGGACTCTCGCGACTGTGTTGGATCCATTATGGATTGAACTTTCACAGTATCATGTTAGACCCGCTCGACATCCATTGCTTTCCTCCTCTCCAAGGTTCTCATAGTCATCATTGTCACCGACGTCCCACTGGGTGTGAGTTTTCCTTGCCCTTATGTGGGCCTACCGAGGATGTCGTAGTGGTTTGTGCAGCCCTTTGAGACACTAGTGATTTAGGGCTATATAAGTAAACATTGATCGATTGATTGATTAATAAAAATATTTTTATGTGAAATAAAACTTCTTGAAGTCTGCAGCCTCTCTTCAATGAGCGGGGCTTTAGGTTTCAATGTAGATTCACTGCACGGCTGCTTCTAAAATGTCCATAAAAAGTGGTAGCTGTCCCCCGCATGTTTGAAAGCATAGCATAACATGATAACTGTTGCACTAAATGAGTGTCTCCATGGTGATAGTACACACAAAGTCCTCATTTGAATAAGGCAGTCTGCACCAATATTTTTGGGTCATGTCACCATACGTGATATATATCTGGATATTTTGCCTTAGCCTTGAATGAACACTTGATGCATATAATCACAGCAGTATGATGATTCTATGTGTCTACATTCAAACATTCTTCTTCATACTGCATTAATATATGCTACTTTTAAACTTTCATGATTATGAAATCACAACTAAGTCAATTGACTAAAACTGTATTTATTGAACAGTTATTAAGCAGAGGCACAAACATTCATGTCATTTCAAAACAGAAAGTGCAAGATTGTCAGAGACATTTTAAAACAAGCTATCAGTGCACTTTTGTGCATGATGTCACTAAGATGACATTAAAACAACACTAAATTAAATTGCACTTTTTGTGCAAAACGCTACTACAATTGTTTGAAACAAATAAAGTGCACTTTTGTGCATGATGTCACTAAGATGACATATCAAAACAACACTAAATTAAATTGCACTTTTTGTGTAAAACGGTACTACAATAGTTTGAAACAGATAAAGTGCACTTTTGTGCATGATGTCACTAAGATGACATATAACAACACTAAATTAAATTGCACGTTTTGTGCAAAACGCTACTACAATAGTTTGAAACAAATAAAGTGCACTTTTGTGCATGATGTCACTAAGATGACATATCAAAACAACACTAAATTAAATTGCACTTTTTGTGCAAAACGGTACTACAATAGTTTGAAACAGATAACAGATAAAGTGCACTTTTGTGCATGATGTCACTAAGATGACATCAAAACAACACTAAATTAAATTGCACTTTTTGTGCAAAACGCTACTACAATTGTTTGAAACAAATAAAGTGCACTTTTGTGCATGATGTCACTAAGATGACATATCAAAACAACACTAAATTAAATTGCGCTTTTTGTGCAAAACGCTACTACAATAGTTTGAAACAAAGTGCACTTTTGTGCATGATGTCACTAAGATGACATATAAAAACAACACTAAATTAAATTGCACTTTTTGTGCAAAACGCTACTACAATAGTTTGAAAGAGATAAAGTGCACTTTTGTGCATGATGTCACTAAGATGACATCAAAACAACACTAGATTAAATTGCACTTTTTGTGCAAAACGCTACTACAATAGTTTGAAACAAATAAAGTGCACTTTTGTGCATGATGTCACTAAGATGACATATCAAAACAACACTAAATTAAATTGCACTTTTTGTGCAAAACGCTACTACAATTGTTTGAAACAAATAAAGCGCACTTTTGTGCGTGATGTCACTAAGATGACATATCAAAACAACACTAAATTAAATTGCGCTTTTTGTGCAAAACGCTACTACAATTGTTTGAAACAAATAAAGTGCACTTTTGTGCATGATGTCACTAAGATGACATATCAAAACAACACTAAATTAAATTGCACTTTTTGTGCAAAACGCTACTACAATTGTTTGAAACAAAGTGCACTTTCGTGCATGATGTCACTAAGATGACATCAAAACAACACTAAATTAAATTGCACTTTTTGTGCAAAACGCTACTACAATTGTTTGAAACAAATAAAGTGCACTTTTGTGCATGATGTCACTAAGATGATATATCAAGAAACAACAATAAAATAAATTTCACTTTTTGTACAGAACACCACTACAATAGTTAAAAACAAATAAAGTGCACTTTTGTGCATGATGTCACAAGATAACTGCCAAATAAAAATTAGCTGCATAATAGGAATTGAAACTGTGTATGTCCTTTACTATGTGGTAGGTTCCTGCGGACGTTATCTCCTTCTGTTGTTGACTATTTGTTTCGTTTTGTGTTAATCTGGACATTGTTGTTTTCGGCATTTTGTCGGCGTGGCACCGAACAGAGATGTTGACATGCATTTTTCAAACACTTCATTCTCTAGCGGGTGACTTTTCAAACGATGCTACAAATGAGCAGTGCTGCTACTTTTTGTAGCAACGCTTTAGCCGCATACTTGTTCAACATATTCCCGCTTGAAGCCGAACCACCGCTAGACCATGGACCCTGTGCTGTTTTCTCGGGAATTAATTCTTCCTCAATTTGTTACCAGATTCGCACCTTCTTTCTCTCGTATCGCCACTCGCAACCCACCGTTAGCGTCAAAGCTAATGTTACCCATGTAGCTACCTCTCTGCTCAGGGAGGGTGTGTGACGTTGCACGCGTGACGTATGTAAGAAGGAGCGCTTGTTTATGTCTCTGTGAGAAGAAGAGACAAAAAGGAGTGGGAAGAGCCTGTAGTTTAATGCCCGCAGCTAAAAGCAACTGCGTGAGAACGTACACTCCAATATCACCATATAGTCATGTTCTATATCGCACAGATACAAAGCCGCAATATATCGAGTACATTGATATATCGCCCAGCCCTACAACACGACCACTAAATTAGTTTGCACACGTTGTTTAGCGCGTGATGTTTGAAACTCAGTAAATCAGGCCCGTGGAAGGCATTCCCTACCCCTTCCACGGATACCACGTCACAGGACCCAGGCGTGGCGTTTTAACAGAGTTTTTAGTGTACATGTAATGCCAAGAACATTATTTTCAGATGTTCTCCCGTCTCTCCCACCTCTGTCCTCCGCTGGCCGCTCACTGTTAAATAAATGATAAATGATAAATGGGTTGTACTTGTATAGCGCTTTTCTACCTTCAAGGTACTCAAAGCGCTTTGACACTACTTCCACATTCACACACACATTCACACACTGATGGAGGGAGCTGCCATGCAAGGCGCCAACCAGCACCCATCAGGAGCAAGGGTGGAGTGTCTTGCTCAGGACACAACGGACGTGACGAGGTTGGCTCTAGGTGGGATTTGAACCAGTGACCCTCGGGTTGCGCACGGCCACTCTCCCCACTGCGCCACGCCGTCCTTAGATGGTTAGATCACCACGTACCACCTGTGAAATCTAATCACCTGCCAGCCGTGTCTCGCCGGCCCTCAACACGGCTCTGCCCTCAACACCATTGACAGAGGCGGGGACCTTTGCTCCTGCAAGCGCGCTGATCACACCCTCCCTCCACAAGGCCATTGCCGTGTTTGTGTGTGGACGGTCAAAATTTTGCTTTTTGTTTTGTGTCATAAGAAATGTGCGACATTATCTCATGTTATGACAAGTTATTGACTTACGGGTCCTGATTTCATTTGGCACACGCGGGCAATTGCAAAGTAACTTTTTTGATGTTCGCTCCTTGTAAGAAATAAATGATAAATGGGTTGTACTTGTATAGCGCTTTTCTACCTTCAAGGTACTCAAAGCGCCTTGACACTACTTCCACATTTACCCATTCACACACACATTCACACACTGATGGAGGGAGCTGCCATGCAAGGCACCAACCAGCACCCATCAGGAGCAAGGGTGAAGTGTCTTGCTCAGGACACAACGGACGTGACGAGGTTGGCTCTAGGTGGGATTTGAACCAGTGACCCTCGGGTTGCGCACGGCCACTCTGCCACTGCGCCACGCCGTCCTTAGATGGTTAGATCACCACGTACCACCTGTGAAATCTAATCACCTGCCGGCCGTGTCTCGCCGGCCCTCAACACGGCTCTGCCCTCAACACCATTGACAGAGGCGGTGACCTTTGCTCCTGCAAGCGCGCTGATCACACCCTCCCTCCACAAGGCCATTGCCGTGTTTGTGTGCGGACGGTCAAAATTCAGCTTTTTGTTTTGTGTCATAAGAAATGTGCGACATTATCTCATGTTATGACAAGTTATTGACTTACGGGTCCTGATTTCATTTGGCACACGCGGGTAATTGCAAAGTAACTTTTTTTGATGTTCGCTCCTTGTAAGAAAGCGCTGCTTTTTCAGATAAGATATATATCATTGGTTATTATATTGCTCACTCTAGTCAGCTGTGATAAATGTGTGTAACGGAGGCCAGCGAGTGTGACTTGTGTCCTAATGTGCCTTTGGCTTTATTACCACGTGGTAGCACAAATTCATCCAATCCACGTCTCACATCCACCGCCCCAACTCTCACACAATGAAAACCTGGGCTGATAAAGCCAACTTTCTTCTCGCTTGCGGACATACCGCGTCACTCACCAGGCCCATTCTGAAGCAGGGGTCTTCAAAAGTCAAATTGATACAGAACATTTTTCTGCAAAATAGGTTCGTACTGATTTACGGCTCACGGTAGAGGTTTACATTAGGCTTTGTGAGTGCTTTGTTTTAGTGACATCAGGGTTTCTCCCTGCTCAAATTGAAGCAGAGGTGGTACAATCCGGGTCATGCGCCCAAGTTGAAACGCAAAAATGTTCAGTTTTTTTCAATTTACATTAATAGGATGAGAATCAGCACCTCCAAGTCCGAGACCGTGGTTCAATCAATCAATCAATCAATCAATGTTTATTTATATAGCCCCAAATCACAAATGTCTCAAAGGACTGCACAAATCATTACGACTAAAACATCCTCGGAAGAACCCACAAAAGGGCAAGGAAAACTCACACCCAGTGGGCAGGGAGAATTCACATCCAGTGGGACGCCAGTGACAATGCTGACTATGAGAAACCTTGGAGAGGACCTCAGATGTGAGCAACCCCCCCCCTCTAGGGGACCGAAAGCAATGGATGTCGAGCGGGTCTAACATGATACTGTGAAAGTTCAATCCATAGTGGCTCCAACACAGCCGCGAGAGTTCAGTTCAAGCGGATCCAAGACAGCAGCGAGAGTCCCGTCCACAGGAGACCATCTCAAGCGGAGGCGGATCAGCAGCGTAGAGATGTCCCCAACCGATACAGGCGAGCGGTCCATCCTGGGTCTCGACTCTGGACAGCCAGTACTTCATCCATGGTCATCGGACCGGACCCCCTCCACAAGGGAGGGGGGGGCATAGGAGAAAGAAAAGAAGCGGCAGATCAACTGGTCTAAAAAGGAGGTCTATTTAAAGGCCAGAGTATACAGATGAGTTTTAAGGTGAGACTTAAATGCTTCTACTGAGGTAGCATCTCGAACTGTTACCGGGAGGGCATTCCAGAGTACTGGAGCCCGAACGGAAAACGCTCTATAGCCCGCAGACTTTTTTGGGGCTCTAGGAATCACTAATAAGCCGGAGTCTTTTGAACGCAGATTTCTTGCCGGGACATATGGTACAATACAATCGGCAAGATAGGATGGAGCTAGACCGTGTAGTATTTTATACGTAATTAGTAAAACCTTAAAGTCACATTTTAAGTGCACAGGAAGCCAGTGCAGGTGAGCCAGTATAGGTATATATGTATGTATATATGTATATAAAGGTATATACAGTACAGGCGTAATGTGATCAAACTTTCTTGTTCTTGTCAAAAGTCTAGCAGCCGCATTTTGTACCAACTGTAATCTTTTAATGCTAGACATGGGGAGACCCCAAAATAATACGTTACAGTAATCGAGACGAGACGTAACAAACGCATGGATAATGATCTCAGCGTCTTTAGTGGACAAAATGTAGCGAATTTTAGCGATATTATGGAGATGAAAGAAGGCCGTTTTAGTAACGCTTTTAATGTGTGACTCAAAGGAGAGAGTTGGGTCGAAGATAACACCCAGATTTTTTACCGAGTCATCTTGTTTTATTATTTGGTTGTCAAATGTTAAAGTTGTATTATTAAATAGAGGTCGGTGTCTAGCAGGACCGATAATCAGCATTTCCGTTTTTTTGGCGTTAAGTTGCAAAAAGTTAGTGGACTTCCATTGTTTAATTTCATTAAGACACCCAACTGACCACAGTCCGGCGTGTTGGTCAGCTTTAGGGGCATGTAGAGTTGGGTGTCATCAGCATAGCTGTGAAAGCTAATACCGTATTTGCGTATGACGTCACCCAGCGGCAGCATGTAGATGCTGAAGAGTATTCGCCCGGAAAAGGGTGGAGATCTTGCCCCAAGTGGAGTAGGTCAAGTATTTGGTTTGGTGGCTGCAGGATTAGGTCTCTGCTTTTTGCAGATGATGTGGTCCTGATGGCTTCATCTGGCCAGGATCTTCAGCTCTCACTGGATCGGTTCGGAGCCGAGTGTGAAGCGAATGGGATGAGAATCGGCACCTCCAAGTCCGAGTCCGTGATTCTCGCCCGGAAAAGGGTGGGTTACCATCTCCGGGTTGGGGAGGAGACCCTACCCCAAGTGGAGGAGTTAAAGTACCTCAGAGTCTTGTTCACGAGTGAGGGAAGAGTGGATGGTGAGATTGACAGGCGGATCGGTGCGGCGTCTTCAGTAATGCGGACGCCGTATCGATCCGTTGTGGTGAAGAAGGAGCTGAGCTGGAAGGCAAAGCTCTCAATTTACCAGTCGGTCTACGTTCCCATCCTCACCTATGGTCATGAGCTTTGGGTCATGACCGAAAGGATAAGATCACGGGTACAAGCGTCCCAAATGAGTTTGGGTCTCTCCCTTAGAGATAGGGTGAGAAGATCTGCCATCCGGGAGGAACTCAAAGTAAAGCCGCTGCTCCTTCACATCGAGAGGAGCCAAAGGAGGCGGTTCAGGCATCTGGTCAGGATGCCACCCGAACGCCTCCCTAGTTGAGGTTTTCAGTGTACGTCTGACCAAAGGCCACGGGGAACACCCAGGACACGTTTCTTGCAATAATGGATACTATAATGGTTTAAATCAATGGTTCCCAAACTTTTGCAGGCTGGCGCACCTTGGCTCCCCAGTGAATTCCTAGCGCCCCCCCCCCACAGACACATATGGAAACAAACACCTCTTTCTTGATATTTGGTATGCTGCAATTTGAAAAGAGAATGTTGACCGCCTGAATGCGGTTTTTATTATAAGATAAAATTCTGAACATTACAAGCTTGAAATTACAAACCTGAGCTTTTGCTTTTGTAGTCCATGCTGTCGGATCTGACTGGGCCAGAGCGGCGTGTGGTAACCGGACCCTGATGCGTCGTCCACTGACTCGTCCTGCTGCACGTGTTGTGTACAAATCGTCAAACAAACGTTCGAACTTCTGACTTCGACTTCGGACTGCCGCCCCCCTACCGCCCCCTTCTTCCTCACCGCCCCCCCAGATCTTTCCACCGCCCCCAGGGGGGCGGTACCGCCCACTTTGGGAACCACTGGTTTAAAAGGTATGCGATTTCAAGCCGTACATGTATTTTTTTCTGTCAAAATGAAAAAAATCAATTACATTTAGTGAGGAAAATATGAAGTACTTTGCGGGCCAGATAAAATGATGTCCTGGGCCAGATCTGACCCCCGGTCCATGAGTTTGACACCTGTGGCCTAAGTGCTTGCATAAGAGAATGACGGGCTCCTAGCTTGTGTGGTGGGGCCACTTCTGCTTGAGACACTCATAGATGTTTTTGAAGCGGCCTTCAATCGCTCTGTGGACAAACATTTTCACATGTTGTCACCACCATGAATGATTACATTTTAACTGCCTGTTATGTTCATTTCTCTACTCTGTTCCACCCGGACTCTTGACTTTCCTCCTCGCCAGATCGCTTCTTAAAGTAGTGGGTGATATATCAATCAATCAATCAATCAATGTTTACTTATATAGCCCTAAATCACTAGTGTCTCAAAGGGCTGCACAAACCACTACGACATCCTCAGTAGGCCCACATAAGGGCAAGGAAAACTCACACCCAGTGGGACATCGGTGACAATAATGACCCAGTGGGACGTCGGTGACAATGATGACTATGAGAACATGATACTGTGATACTGATGATACTGATGACTATGAGAACATATGAGAACATATGAGAACATGATACTGTGGAAGATCAATCCATAATGGATCCAACACAGTCGCGAGAGTCCAGTCCAAAGCGGATCCAACACAGCAGCGAGAGTCCCGTTCACAGCGGAGCCAGTAGGAAACCATCCCAAGCGGAGGCTGATCAGCAGCGCAGAGATGTCCCTAGCCGATACACAGGCGAGCAGTACATGGCCACCGGATCGGACCGGACTCCCTCCACAAAGGAGAGTGGGACATAGAAGAAAAAGAAGAGAAACGGCAGATCAACTGGTCTAAAAAGGGAGTCTATTTAAAGGCTAGAGTATACAAATGAGTTTTAAGGTGAGACTTAAATGCTTCTACTGAGGTGGCATCTCGAACTGTTACCGGGAGGGCATTCCAGAGTACTGGAGCCCGAAATGAAAAAGCTCTACAGCCCGCAGACTTTTTTTGGGCTTTGGGGATCACTAATAAGCCGGAGTCCTTTGAACGCAGATTTCTTGCCGGGACATATGGTACAATACAATCGGCAAGATAGGATGGAGCTAGACCGTGTAGTATTTTATACGTAAGTAGTAAAACCTTAAAGTCACATCTTAAGTGCACAGGAAGCCAGTGCAGGTGAGCCAGTACAGGCGTAATGTGATCAAACTTTCTTGTTCCTGCCGTATCTGCAACGCTACAAACATAAACGTTACTTTGACACGGAGAAAACCATTTTTTAGATAACCACGACATGCTTGTAATGCTTCCTCCTTTTCGTTGACCTTGTACCAGTCAATCTCTACCTTTATGAAACTCTATCTGATCTTTTAACTATTTCATTTATCTTTTTGTGTCCTTGGCATGAAGTTGAAGTGCATCCGGCAGTGGAGGCTCCTCTATGGAGTCTTGGGGCACTAGGAGGTTAACCCATTTACTACTGTTACCCCAGGTGGCCCTTGGCAAAGACCTAGTACTTGACTGCCCCCTAGCCAGGGGTACAGTGAAGACCTCAACGGTGGAGCAGGTGAAAGACGTAAGACTTAAGAACTACCACAACGGCCGCGATGGCGGCAGAAGGCTGCAGCAGAAAAAGGTACCCAGTCGTCTTGGACTCCATACCACTGGACCCTGACCCCATTCTGTTAAGGATCGTGTTGTGACGTTAAACATAGTCACGCACAAGCATCCTCCATAAAGGGATACACCCCTACCAGAAAGATCGTCATACTCGTTGGAGTGACCGCTGATGATGATCTGATCCTATGCAAACTTCTAATCAATTCTTCAATCAATCCATTTATTATAATTAATCAGAAAAGGTTGGAAAGTGAAGCTAACACTACTAGCTGTGTTCACTTACAAGAGACAAAATGTTCACAGCACAGTCTGGAGTGTTCTATAGGAGTCCAGTGATCCCTCCGTCTTGCAGACATCCACTACGGTGGTCAACGTTATGCAAGAAGTAGCAGGATTCGATCTGTTTCTTCTTCGCTAGTTTGTTCAGGTCTTTCTGGTTCACTGCTGTCAATGTACGCCTCTATGGTGGTGGAACAGTGGAACTGCAGTTAAAATATGTAGCTGCAGAACTCAATAAACGTTTGGGAACTGAGGAAACTAATTGTTGAAGCTTTGAAAGTGGAATTCTTTCCCATTCTTGTTTTATGTAGAGCTTCAGTCCTTCAACAGTCCGGGGTCTCCGCTGTCGTATTTTACGCTTCATAATGCGCCACACATTTTCCATGGGAGACAGGTCTGGACTGCAGGCGGGCCAGAGAAGTACCCGCACTTTTTTTTTACGAAGCCACGCTGTTGTAACACGTGCTGAACGTGGCTTAGCATTGTCTTGCTGAAATAAGCAGGGGCGTCCATGAAAAAGACGGCGCTTAGATGGCAGCATATGTTGTTCCAAAACCTGTATGTACCTTTCAGCATTAATAGTGCTTTCACAGATGTGTAAGTTACCCATGCCTTGGGCACTAATGCACCCCCATACCATCAACTTTGTGTCTATAACAGTCTGGATGGTTCGCTTCCTTTTTGGTCCGGCTGACACGATGTTGAATATTTCCAAAAACAATTTGAAATGTGGACTCGTCAGACCACAGAACACTTTTCCACTTTGCATCAGTCCATCTTAGATGATTTCGGGCCCAGAGAAGCCGGCAGCGTTTCTGGATGTTGTTGATAAATGGCATTCGCTTCGCATAGTAGAGCTTTAACTTGCACTTACAGAGGTGGCGACAAACTGTATTTAGTGACAGTGGTTTTCTGAAGTGTTTCTGAGCCCGTGTTCTGGTATTTGGTAAAGCTAAAAGCCCAGTGCCAGAGGACCCCAAAGTACCGGTTCTGTCTATCTGTATTAGCCCTGCGATGAGGTGGCGACTTTTCCAGGGTGTATGCCGCCTTCCGCCCGATTGCAGCTGAGATATGCGCCAGCACCCCCCGCGGCCCCAAAAGGGAATAAACGGTAGATAATGGATAGTTGGATGGATTGATGTCGGTTTTTGAGGGATGGAAGGCCACGGTCATTCAATGTTGGTTTCCGGCCATGCTGCTTACGTGGAGTGATTTCTCCAGATTCTCTGAACCTTTTGATGATATTATGGAGCGTAGATGTTAAAATCCCTAAATTTCTTGCAATTGCACTTTGAGAAACGTTGTTCTTAAACTGTTTGACTATTTGCTCACGCAGTTGTGGACAAAGGGGTGTACCTCGCCCCATCCTTTCTTGTGAAAGACTGAGCATTTTTTGGGAAGCTGTTTTTATACCCAATCATGGCACCCACCTGTTCCCAATTAGCCTGCACACCTGTGGGATGTTCCATATAAGTGTTTGATGAGCATTCCTCAACTTATCAGTATTTATTGCCACCTTTCCCAACTTCTTTGTCACGTGTTGCTGGCATCAAATTCTAAAGTTAATGATTATTTGCACAAAAAAAAAATGTTTATGAGTTTGAACATCAAATATGTTGTCTTTGTAGCATATTCAACTGAATATGGGTTGAAAAGGATTTACAAATCATTGTATTCTGTTTATATTTACATCTAACACAATTTCTCAACTCATATGGAAACGGGGCTTATAAGTCAACACATCAGCTAATAATGGTGCGATAACCGTTTCAATTTGGCTGATAAAGCGCCTCATGCGTTATCCACCCCCGTGTTTATTTTCTGTTTTAATTTCCATCCACCCTCATTCATCCTTTTCTTCCGTCTCTCCGCCAAATGTTGTTTGTCACCCGGCTCCTGAATCGTCACCGTGCCCCCCGTCCCCAGACAAGTTAATGAGAAGGGCACACCTGAGGGAGCAGACTTGTGTTGGTGCTCATCTGTCTCATTACCATTTCATTATCAGCAGCCTGTCCTCGCTTGCTCACTATTTTTTTCCTCCGCTTCTCTTCTCCGTTGTGAAACATCAACCAAACTGTCGAAGTGAGGTGGGAAAATGTAGCGCTTGTGGCACTTACGTTTAGACATTTTGTCAGAAAAACAGGTTTTTCTAAATCATCATAACAATAAAGAATGAAATGGTGATTTTTGCAAGAGAGTAATAGGACGCCATATGCTTCAGGTCCTTTCCAATTACCCTATTTTTCGGACCATAGGGTGCACTGGATTAAAAGGTGCACTGCCGATGAGCGGGTCTATCCAGGTTTTTTTTTTTAATGCAAAAGGCACCTTTTTTCACGGTGGCAGAGGGGTTAGTGCGTCTGCCTCACAGTACAAACTTCCTGCAGTCCTGGGTTCAAATCCAGGCTCGGGATCTTTCTGTGTGGAGTTTGCATGTTCTCCCCGTGACTGCGTGGGTTCCCTCCGGGTACTCCGGCTTCCTCCCACCTCCAAAAACATGCACCTGGGGATAGGTTGATTGGCAACACTAAATTGGCCCTAGTGTGTGAATGTGAGTGTGAATGTTGTCTGTCTATCTGTGTTGGCCCTGCGATGAGGTGTTGACATGTCCAGGGTGTACCCCGCCTTCCGCCCGATTGTAGCTGAGATAGGTGCCAGCGCCCCCCGCGACCCCAAAAGGGAATAAGCGGTAGAAAATGGATGGATGGATGGATGGCACACCGGATTATTAGGCACATTAAATGGGTCATATTATGACGATCGGTGGTGCAGTTTGCTGCAATGTTTGTTCTCCCGGAATGCAGAAGGGACAGCTCCGGACAAAAGCGTGAGGGAGGAGATGGATTATTTATCAATAATCCTAACCAAACCCAAAACAAGCAAAAAGGAAGCTAAGACAAAACTTGGCACACTGGAGCAAGAATCAGGAACATCACAATGTAACAGTTGCATACCGCAAACAATGAAGCCACACCAACTGTGGCGAGCAACGTGAATAATCTGTGATTAGTGCTCAACAGCAGGTGATCGTGCCGAGCATTAATCAGAGGCAGGTAAAACCAATTAGCACCCATGGTAACCAAAACAAACACCCAAAGTGCACAAAACAGGAACTAAGGGAGTCCAAAACTAACAGAACATAACTAAACAAAACATGTTCCGGACCACGGATCATGACAGAGCCCCCTCCCCTTAATAGACATACCGTATCCCAGATGTCCAAATAACAAAAAAAAAACCAAGATCAAGAGTTGTGGGAGGGCGGGGGAGGGGGACTTGGCAGTGGGTCACTAGACCAAGTGTCCCCGCAACCGGCGAGGGAGAGTCAGGTGGCAGTAACGCGTTGAACGCCGCTGCGACTTGGCGAGGCGGGCGACCAGGGAATGGACCCATCCGTGGCCGACAAGGAGGTGGGTGCACTTGGCGAGGCGGGCGAACGGGAACGGCCCCATCCGTGGCGGACAAGGAGGTGGGCGCACTTGGCGAGGCGGGCGTATGTGAACGACCCCATCCATGGCCGACAAGGAGGTGGGCGCACTTGGCGAGGCGGGTGAATGGGAACGACCTCATCTGTGGCCGACAAGGAGGTGGGCGCACTTGGCGAGGCGGGCGACCAGGGAAACGGCCTCATCCGTGGCGGAAAAGGAGGTGGGCGCACTTGGCGAGGCGGGCGACCAGGGAACGGCCCAATCCGTGGCCGACAAGGAGGTGGGCGCACTTGGCAAGGTGGGCGACCAGGGAACGGCCCCATCTGTGGCCGACAAGGAGGTGGGTGCACTTGGCGAGGCGGGCGACCAGGGAAACGGCCTCATCCGTGGCGGAAAAGGAGGTGGGCGCACTTGGCGAGGCGGGCGACCAGGGAACGGCCCAATCCGTGGCCGACAAGGAGGTGGGCGCTCTTGGCGAGGCGGGCGAATGGGAACGGCCCCATCCGTGGCCGACAAGGAGGTGGGCGCACTTGGCGAGGCGGGCGACCAGGGAACGGCCGGGCCATCCGTGGCCGACAAGGAGGTGGGCGCACTTGGCGTGGCAGGGGACCAGGGAACGGCCACATCCGTGGCCGACGAGGAGGTGGGCGCACTTGGCGAGGCGTGGGAACAGGGAACGGCCACTTCTGTGGCCGACGAGGAGGTGGGCGCACATTTTGATAGATCTTTGTGTAATATTCTATATTTTCAATGGAACATGTAACATTTTGGTGTTTTTTACTTGAGTCATATTGCAGTCTATATGTATCTCTTATGTGCGACTGCCATCTACTGGTCACACTTATCATTACACCATGTACCAAATAAAATAGCTTCGAGGTCGGTGAGCATAACCAGAATTATTCCGTACATTAGGCGCACCGGGTTAGAAGGCGCACTGTCGATTTTTGAGAGGATGCAATTTTTTTAAGTGCGCCTTATAGTCGGAAAAATACGGTACTTAAACAACTTGATTTTTATGGCCAGCCAAATTGTGTCCGACAAAAGCAAACGAAGAAAACAAGATGATAGAGGAGCTTTGTGAATATTCAAAGCCACAATATTTATGAGTTACAATAATTAGGAAGTTTTTTGAGCACCATAGTAATACTTGTATATTGAAGCACAGTATGTCTGACTATATTAGCCGTACTACTCCAACAATCCATCAAGCGGTGCGGCTTCATGGCTTACCAAAGTCGTACTAAAACATTTTGATAGATCTTTGTGTAAAGGTCTATATTTTCAATGGAACATGTAACATTTTGGTGTTGTTTACTTGAGTCATATTGTAGACTATATGTATCTCTTATGTGTGACTGCCATCTACTGGTCACACTTATCATTACACCATGTACCAAATAAAAAAGCTTTGAAGTCGGTAAGCACAACCAGAATTATTCCGTACATTTTTGAGAGAATGCAATTATTTTTAAGTGCGCCTTATAGTCGGAAAAATACGGTACTTAAACAACTTGATTTTTATGGCCAGCCAAATTGTGTCCGACAAAAGCAAACAAAGAAAACAAGATGATAGAGCGTAGTGAATGTTCAAAGCCACAATATTTATGAGTTACAATAATTAGGCAGTTTTTTGAGCACCAAAATAATACTCGTATGTTGAAGCACAGTACGTCTGACTATATTAGCCGTACTACTCCAACAATCCATCAAGCGGTGCGGCTTCATGGCTTACCAAAGTCGTACTAAAACATTTCGATAGATCTTTGTGTAATGGTCTATATTTTCAATGGAACATGTAACATTTTGGTGTTGTTTACTTGAGTCATATTGCAGTCTATATGTATCTCTTTTGTGCGACTGCCATCTACTGGTCACACTTATCATTACACCATGTACCAAATAAAAAAGCTTTGAAGTCGGTAAGCACAACCAGAATTATTCCGTACATTAGACGCACCGGGTTAGAAGGCGCACTGTCGATTTTTGAGAGAATGCAATTATTTTTAAGTGCGCCTTATAGTCGGAAAAATACGGTACTTAAACAACTTGATTTTTATGGCCAGCCAAATTGTGTCCGACAAAACCAAACGAAGAAAACAAGATGATAGAGGAGCGTAGTGAATATTCAAAGCCACAATATTTATGAGTTACAATAATTAAGCAGTTTTTTGAGCACCATAATAATACTCATATGTTGAAGCACAGTACGTCTGACTATATTAGCCGTACTACTCCAACAATTCATCAAGCGGTGCGGATTCATGGCTTACCAAAGTCGTACTAAAACATTTTGATAGATCTTTGTGTAAAGGTCTATATTTTCAATGGAACATGTAACATTTTGGTGTTGTTTATTTGAGTCATATTCCAGTCTACACATGTCTCTTATGTGTGACTGCCATCTACTGGTCACACTTATCATTACACCATGTACCAAATAAAAAAGCTTTGAAGTCGGTAAGGGCAACCAGAATTATTCCGTACATTAGGCGCACCGGGTTAGAAGGCGCACTGTCGATTTTTGAGAGAATGCAATTATTTTTAAGTGCGCCTTATAGTCGGAAAAATACGGTACTTAAACAACTTGATTTTTATGGCCAGCCAAATTGTGTCCGACAAAAGCAAACGAAGAAAACAAGATGATAGAGGAGCGTAGTGAATATTCAAAGCCACAATATTTATGAGTTACAATAATTAGGCAGTTTTTTGAGCACCATAGTAATACTCGTATGTTGAAGCACAGTACGTCTGACTATATTAGCCGTACTACTCCAACAATCCATCAAGCGGTGCGGCTTCATGGCTTACCAAAGTCGTACTAAAGCATTTTGATAGATCTTTGGGTAATGTTCTATATTTTCAATGGAACATGTAACATTTTGGTGTTGTTTACTTGAGTCATATTGCAGTCTATATGTATCTCTTATGTGTGACTGCCATCTACTGGTCACACTTATCATTACACCATGTACCAAATAAAAAAGCTTTGAAGTCGGTAAGCACAACCAGAATTATTCCGTACATTAGGCGCACCGGGTTAGAAGGCGCACTGTCGATTTTTGAGAGAATGCAATTATTTTTAAGTGCGCCTTATAGTCGGAAAAATACGATAGATCTTTGTGTAATGTTCTATATTTTCAATGGAACATGTAACATTTTGGTGTTGTTTACTTGAGTCATATTGCAGTCTACACGTGTCTCTTATGTGTCACTGCCATCTACTGGTCACACTTATCATTACACCATGTACCAAATAAAATAGCTTCGAGGTCGGTAAGCGCAACCAGAATTATTCCGTACATTAGACGCACCGGGTTAGAAGGCGCACTGTCGAGTGTTCGCCTTATACTTTGAAAAAATACGGTACAATTTTATTTATTAAACACAATCCTGCAAAGTGACAACATTTTTGCCTTTCATCACTCGTGGAAAGCCTTTCTTTGCCGGCTTTTCACACAGATGTTATAAATCATGTGAGTCGGGCTTCATCCTCCGCGCCCGCGTCACATTGTTTTATGTGACGTTTGCCCGCCCGCCCGCCGCAGATCCAATGCTCCGTGCACAAAGTCAAGACTGAAGCTGTCGCAACACGGGGACGAGGGCGGCGGTGCACACAGGACACTTATGAAAATGTGTATCAGAACCTGCCTGACAGGAGATTATTTATCTCCGAACATTTTACCCTTCAAGGCAGCACATCAATATCTGGTAACAGCCCGAGGACTTACACCCAGTCTTTGGGGGAGACGACACAGAGGGCAGATGCAGGAGGTTTGTTGGACTACCACCAGTCGCCGTAGTCCAATTCAACTCCTTGTAAAGTCTACCTTGATGTATAGAAGCACGTGCACACTTGATGGTGACGCTCACCTACTACACTGGGAGGACCAGATGCAAAATATACAAACAAATAAACAAAAACAGGGAAGTTGTCACATTGTGTAAATGATAAATAAAATTAGCAAATCCTTTTTAACTTGTATTCAATTGAATAGACTGCAAAGACGTTATGAGTTACAGAACACTTTTCCACTTTGCCTCGGTCCATCTTAAATGAGCTCCAACCCAGTGAAGCCGGCGGAGTTTCTGGGTGTTGTTGATAAATGGCTTTGGGCTATGGGACGGCGTGGGGAGAGTGGCCGTGCGCAACCCGAGCGTCCCTGGTTCAATTCCCACCTAGTACCAACCTCGTCACATCCGTTGTGTCCTGAGCAAGACACTTCACCCTTGCTCCTGATGGATGCTGGTTGGCGCCTTGCATGGCAGCTCCCTCCGTCAGTGTGTGAATGTGTGTGTGAATGGGTAAATGTGGAAGTAGTGTCAAAGCGCTTTGAGTACCTTGAAGGTAGAAAAGCGCTATACAAGTACAACCCATTTATTTGGCTTTGCATAGTAGAGTTGTAACTTGCACTCACAGATGCAGCGACGAACTGTAGTTACTGACAGTGGTTTTCTGAAGTGTTCCTGAGCCCATGTGGTGATATCCCTCACACACTGATGTCGGTTTTTGATGAAATGCCGCCTGAAGGATCAAAGGTCACGGGCATTGCCCCTTAAGTGCAGTGATTTCTCCAGATTTTCTGAACCTTTTGATGATATTACGGACAGCAGATGATGAAATCCCTAAATTCCTTGCAATAGCTGGTTGAAAAATGTTGTTCTTAAACTGTTGGACAATTTGCTCACGCATTTGTTCACAAAGTGTCGCCCCTCGCCCCGTCCTTGTTTGTTTATGACTGAGCATTTCATGGAATATGCTTTTATAGCCAATCATGGCACTCACCTGTTACCAATTAGCCTGTTCGCCAAATAAGTGTTTGAAGAGCATCCCTCAACTTCCTCAGTCTTTTTTGCCACATGTGCCAGCTTTTTTTTAAATACATGTTGCAGGTATCAAATTCCAAATGAGTTGATATTTGCAAAAACTAACTTAGTTTACCAATTCAAACGTAAAAGGTCTTGTCTTTGCAGTCTATTCAATTAAATATATACTAGTGTTGTCCCAATACCAATATTTTGGTACGGGTAACAAAATTATTTTGATACTTTTCGTTACTTTTCCATACTTTTCTAAATAAAGAGTACCGATACTTTTCAGAGGCGGTTAGTACCGAATATTGTACAACCCTAGAATTCACTGTAGGTTGAAAAGGATTTGCAAGTGATTTTTTTTATTCACTATTTACACAACATGCCAACTTCCCTGGTTTTGAGTTTTAATAATAATGGATTAGATTTATATAGCGCTTTTCCAGACCTGCGATGAGGTGGCGACTTGTCCTGGGTGTACCCCGCCTTCCGCCCGATTGTAGCTGAGATACTAGGCACCAGCGCCCCCCGTGACCCCAAAGGGAATAAGCGGTAAAAAATGGATGGATGGGCTTTTTTAGACATTCAAAGCTCTTCCTAGAGAAGTGAGAAGCCATCATTCATTTTCACCTGGTGGTGGTAAGCTACTTTCATAGCCACAGTTGCCCTGAGGTAGACTGACGGAAGCGTGGCTGCAACCCTCAGGTTTCTGGCACGGCCGTTTTACCCACTATGCCAAGCCGCCTCGATTTTTTTGCAACTATTTAGCACACGCAACGTGATGTATCTCAAACTGTTCTGCGTGCATATTCAGCATGTTTGGAATCTACGTGCAACAGGGAGACAGAACAGGATCAAACATTACAGGGAGACGGAACAGGATCAAACATTACAGGGAGACAGAACAGGATCAAACATTACAAGCAGACAGAACATGATCAAACATTACAGGGAGACAGAACAGGATCAAACATTACATGGAGACAGAACAGGATCAAACATTACAGGGAGACGGACCAGGATCAAACATTACAGGGAGACAGAACAGGATCAAACATTACAGGGAGACAGAACAGGATCAAACATTACAGAGAGTCTGAAGAGGATCAAACATTACAGGGAGACAGAACAGGATCAAACAGAGGGAGACAGAACAGGATCTAACATTACAGGGAGACGGAACAGGATCAAAAATTACAGGGAGACAGAACAGGATCAAACATTACAAGCAGACAGAACATGATCAAACATTACAGGGAGACGGAACAGGATCAAACATTACAAGGAGACGGAACAGGATCTAACATTACAGGGAGACGGAACAGGATCAAAAATTACAGGGAGACAGAACAGGATCAAACATTACAAGCAGACAGAACAGGATCAAACATTACAGGGAGACAGAACATGATCAAACATTACATGGAGACAGAACAGGATCAAACATTACAGGGAGACGGACCAGGATCAAACATTACAGGGAGACAGAACAGGATCAAACATTACAGGGAGACAGAACAGAATCAAAAATTTCAGGGAGACAGAACAGGACCAAACATTACAGGGAGATAGAACAGGATCAAACATTACAGGGAGACAGAACAGGATCAAATATTACAGGGAGATAGAACAGGATCAAACATTACAGGGAGACAGAACAGGATCAAACATTACAGGGAGACAGAACAGGATCAAACATTACAGAGAGACTGAAGAGGATCAAACATTACAGGGGGACAAAACATGATCAAACATTACAGGGAGACAGAACAGGATCAGACATTACGGGGAGACAGAACATCATCAAACATTACAGAGAGACTGAAGAGGATCAAACATTACAGGGGGACAAAACATGATCAAACATTACAGGGAGACAGAACAGGATCAGACATTACGGGGAGACAGAACATGATCAAACAGAGGGAGACAGAACAGGATCAAACATTACAGGGAGACAGAACAGGATCTAACATTACAGGGAGACAGAACATGATCAAACATTACAGGGAGACAGAACATGATTAAACATTACAGGGAGAAAGAACATGATCAAACATTACAGGGAGACAGAACAGGATCAAACATTACAGAGAGACTGAAGAGGATCAAACATTACAGGGAGACAAAACACGATCAAACATTACAAGGAGACAGAACAGGATCAAACAGAGGGAGACAGAACAGGATCTAACATTATAGGGAGACGGAACAGGATCAAAAATTACAGGGAGACAAGACAGAACAGGATCAAACATTACAAGCAGACAGAACATGATCAAACATTACAGGGAGACAGAACAGGATCGAACATTACAGGGAGACAGAACAGGGTCAAACATTACAGGGAGACAGAACAGGATCAAACATTACAGGGAGACAGAACAGGATCAAACATTACAGGGAGACAGAACAGGATCAAACATTACAGGGAGGCAGAACAGGATCAGACATTACAGGGAGACGGAACCGGATCAAACATTACAGGGAAACAGAACAGGATCAAACATTACAGGGAGACAGAACAGGATCAAACATGAAAGGGAAAAAGACAGAACAGGCTCAAATATTACAGCGAGCCAGAACAGGATCAAACATGAAATGGAGACAGAACAGGATCAAACATGAAAGGGAGACAGAACGGGATCAAACATGAAAGGGAGACAGAACAGGATCAAACATGAAAGGGAAAAAGACAGAACAGGCTCAAACATTACAGGGAGACAGAACAGGATCAAACATTACAGGGAGACTGAACAGGCTCAAACATTAGAGGGAGACAGAACAGGATCTAACATTACAGGGAGACGGAACAGGATCAAAAATTACAGGGAGACGGAACCGGATCAAACATTACAGGGAAACAGAACAGGATCAAACATTACAGGGAGACAGAACAGGATCAAACATGAAAGGGAAAAAGACAGAACAGGCTCAAATATTACAGCGAGCCAGAACAGGATCAAACATGAAATGGAGACAGAACAGGATCAAACATGAAAGGGAGACAGAACGGGATCAAACATGAAAGGGAGACAGAACAGGATCAAACATGAAAGGGAAAAAGACAGAACAGGCTCAAACATTACAGGGAGACAGAACAGGATCAAACATTACAGGGAGACTGAACAGGCTCAAACATTAGAGGGAGACAGAACAGGATCAAACATTACAGGGAGACAGAACAGGATCAAACATGAAAGGGAGACAGAACAGGATCAAACATGAAAGGGAAAAAGACAGAACAGGATCAAACATTACAGGGAGACAGAACAGGCTCAAACATGAAAGGGAGACAGAACAGGATCAACCTTGAAAGGGAAAAAGACAGAACAGGCTCAAACATCACAGGGAGACAGAACAGGATCAAACATTACAGGGAGACAGAACAGGATCAAACATTACAGGGAGACAGAACAGGATCGAACAGAACTTACTGCACAATGTCTGCGGTCACTGGGATGCCAACTGATGGGATGATGATTGATTCCTGTTAAGATGAAGAATGACTAATAATACTCATATCTTTTTTTTTGCCGTTTCCAAGTCTAAACTGGATGCCAAAGTTGACTAGTTTGTCAGATTCAGTCCTCATCCTTCTACTATCAAGGTGAGAGACATTATTTATGATCTAGAACACAGGTGTCAAACTGAAGGCTCGGGGGCCAGATATGGCGTGCCACTTCATTTTATTTGGCCCTCAAAAGCCTGGAAATAATATCTATTAATAAAGTACTCTAACTTTTCTTACTAAATGTATTCTTTCTTTGTTTTTTCGGGGAAAAAAATCCATGTACTCCAAGTAACCGCGAATTATGTTTACTTAACTAGGGTGTATCCATCCATTCATCCATTTTCTACCGCGTGTCCCTTTTGGGGTCGCGGGGGTACGGGAGCCTATCTAAGCTCCATTCAGGGGGATGGCAGTGTACACCCTGGACAAGTCGCCACCTCATCGCAGAACTATTGTCTAATTATCCAAAAATATATTATCAAACATTCAAACCATTTTTTTAATAGAAAGGAATACTACTAATATTGATTTCTAAGCTAGTTATCCATAAAACTGATGTAAAAGTAACACATTTCACGGTAAAATTGTGATATTGTCAGGTTAAAACACTGAGGATATCTATTAAACAAGTCAAGAAGCAAGGAATTACACTTATTCTATCAAAACTCCACTTTGGTTTTTACAGGATTTTTCTATAAATGAGAAAAACTATACTTTTTTTTACTGTAATAAACTGTGGTGCTGTTTTGGCATTTGCAGTAATACACCCAAAAATCTGCAGTTGTTAATTTGTAAAAAATGGTGTCTAAGTTATCACAAAACGTTGTTTCGATGAGTTCCCGGCAATCAGACAAAATTTGTATTTGATCTTACCAATCAAAAGGCTTGTAAAACTCCACTTTGTAGTTTCTTTGATGTATAGTAATCCACAGGATTATTGTATATTGACTGATATCTACAAAGCGGAGAAGAAGCAGGGCCAGACCCCCCCTCCAGGCACCTTTTCTTTGAACTGTTTTGTGACAAAAGGCAGCAGCTGTTTACGACCCCCTTCCTTTAGAAACAGCTGCTGCCACGTAATCAGGGAAAGTCCAAATAAACCACACTCTTTCGTCAGAGTGTGGTGGGAGACTGTACAAGAGTACAGCCCAGACGTTTCTCCTCAATTGAGCTAAATTGAATTATGTCTCTGTTTAATTCCTTGCTTCTTGACTTGTTTAATAGATATCCTCAGTGTTTTAACCTGACAACAATATCACTAATACTTGGTTAATTTGTAGGTCACAAAATGTGAATGGAGTATTGTTGGCAGTTTTTGGATGTTTTTTTTTAGAGGGCTACAATGACATTATGTTGACAGTAGCAAAAGAAGCGGAAGGGAAAGAGATTATTTGTCAATGTCTTCCCAATTAAGGACTGACACGAAATGGGGGAAATTGGTCTCACATGCAAATGAACCATCAGAAACTGTCAGGTACGTAAATAAGAATAACAAAAATTGCCTAATATTTTGAAGACCTAATGAACCTCTTTGGACTACCACAGTGTGTTGTCTTTGACATGCATCTCCAGGCTGTCCAGGCCGCTCAGTACAATATGTCTGAGTCAGCAAGAGTGTAGAACGCAGACATGAATGTGTGCACATCACTACTTTCATTGCAAGTAAACAAGGTTAACAACAACACCCGGTATTGTTTTATGAACAGTTAACTGTTTTCTACGCTAGTAAGAGCGTCACACACGTTAAAATGTTGCATTAAACATTGCTTGTAAAGAAAAAAATAGGTTGTTCAGTATGAAGGAAAATGCTTACCAAGATCCTGTAAGAAATTGTCATTCGCCCTTGAGGTTGTAGATCCATTCATCCATCTTCTTCCGCTTATCCGGGGTCGGGTCGCGGGGGCTTCAGCCTAAGCAGGGAAGCCCAGACTTCCCTCTCCTCAGCCACTTCTTCCAGCTCCTCCCGGAGGGATCCCGAAGTGTGTAGATCGAAGGTGTTGAAGTGTCACGCTCATGGGATCAGGTTTTGTTTTTGTCATGTTTGGTTTTATTTTTTTGGACACCCAGTTCCTGTTCCTGCACTTCCTGGTTTTCTTTGTGACCATGCCAACTCGTTAATTTTCACCTTGCCCTCATGTCATGCCCCTGTCTTCAGTTCTCACACCTGTTTCTAATTATCATGTTCATTATTTAAACCTGAACATGATAATTACAAACAGGTGTGAGAACTGAGGACAGGGTCACACCTGTTTGTAATTATCATGTTCATTATTTAAACCTGGCCTCACGGTGGCAGAGGGGTTAGTGCGTCTATCTCACAATACGAAGGTCCTGCAGTCCTGGGTTCAAATCCAGGCTCGGGATCTTTCTGTGTGGAGTTTGCATGTTCTCCCCGTGAATGCGTGGGTTCCCTCCGGGTACTCCGGCTTCCTCCCACTTCCAAAGACATGCACCTGGGGATAGGTTGATTGGCAACACTAAATGGGCCCTAGTGTGTGAATGTGAGTGTGAATGTTGTCTGTCTATCTGTGTTGGCCCTGTGATGAGGTGGCGACTTGTCCAGGGTGTACCCCGCCTTCCGCCCGATTGTAGCTGAGATAGGCGCCAGCGCCCCCCGCGACCCCGAAAGGGAATAACCGGTAGAAAATGGATGTATGTATGTATGTAAAATGTATTATTTAAACCTGTAGTTGCCAGGTGGTCAGCCTGGCAACTTTTCATATCCCACAACTGTCTTCATGCCAAACCATGCTGTTTTCTCATTCCCTTGTCTCAGTCACAGTAAGTTTTTGTTATTCATGTCACAGTGCAAGTGTTTTGTATCATGTTTATAGTATGTAGTCTTTTGTTTTCTAGTCAAGTTTGTTGTCCGCCCTTGTGTGCACCTTTTGTTTGCCTTTTTGTAGTTTATTAGAGTATTAAATAAAAATGTACATACATTCAGGTCTGGTTCGTGCCAGACCTGAATGTATGAAACAATCCAAGTCATTGTCCAAGTCCTGACATAAAGTGTTTTTTGCTGAGGGCCCTTAATCACAGTTATGTTTGGCCCCCGAGGGCCGCTTCTAACAGAGAAGTACTATTATTGCACAATTTTTGAAAGCATTTTGTTTGAAGATTTTTTTTTAAACTAAAATATTTAAAAAAATATGGTAAGCTCCATATAATAAATACTTTTACCTCAAAATGTAGTGTATATTACTGTAAATGGAAAAATGTACTGCTGATTTTATGATTAAAACAAAAAGCCAGCTCACTTGCCAGAATTTCTTTTTATATTGGAAATTAAAAAAAAAAATGCAATTTTACAGTAAAATTTCAGCATCAAGCTGCCGGTTTTTGTTGTTTTTTTTTTTTTTTTACCACAAACCAACAACTTTTGATTTTTCGGTGTATTACTGTAAATGCCAAAACGGCACCACAGTTTATTACAGTAAAAAAAAAAAAAAGTAATGTTTTTTTTTATTTAGAGAAAAATGCTGTAAAAACCACAGTAAATTTCACAATTTTACCATGAAATCTATTGCTACTTTTACATTGCACAATTTGATGGATACCTTGCTTTGAAATCATTATTATTAGGGTCCTTGGCCATGGACCCTATTGAAACTGCTGTTTTATTATTATTCCGCACCTACGTGCTGTAATTTGACCCCCTTAACATGCTTCAAAACTCACCAAATTTGACACACACGCCGGTATAGCAAACCTTCCCAACATATTAAGCAACCAATCCCCTAAAATGAAAATTGCGCTCTAGCGCCCCCTAGGAAAAAATTACAGACAAAACTGCATGTAACTTCTGCTAGGAATGTCATAGCGCCATTAAACAAAAACTCCTTTGTAGGTCTGACTTAGACCCAATTTTCATACACGCACTTCTTTCAGCAAAAATCTACAGGAAGTTGGCAAAAACCCCTTCAAAATAAAATGCAAAAAATGCAATTTTTGCCTCTTTGCGCTGTAATTTGACCACTTTAAGACATGCACCTGGGGATAGGTTGATTGGCAACATTAAAATTGGCCCTAGTGTGTGAATGTGAGTGTGAATGTTGTCTGTCTATCTGTGTTGGCCCTGTGATGAGGTGGCGACTTGTCCAGGGTGTACCCCGCCTTCCGCCCGATTGTAGCTGAGATAGGCGCCAGCGCCCCCCGCGACCCCGAAAGGGAATAAGCGGTAGAAAATGGATGGATGGATGGATAAAATGCTTCAAAAGTCACCAAACTTGGCGCACACATAAGGACTGGCAATTGCACTTTGAGAAAGGTTGTTCTTAAACTGTTTGACTATTTGCTCACGCAGTTGTGGACAAAGGGGTGTACCTCGCCCCATCCTTTCTTGTGAAAGACTGAGCATTTTTTGGGGAAGCTGTTTTTATACCCAATCATGGCACCCACCTGTTCCCAATTAGCCTGCACACCTGTGGGATGTTCCAAATAAGTGTTTGATGAGCATTCCTCAACTTTATCAGTATTTATTGCCACCTTTCCCAACTTCTTTGTCACTTCTAAACTTGATGATTATTTGCACAAAAAAAAATATTTATCAGTTTGAACATCAAATATGTTGTCTTTGTAGCATATTCAACTGAATATGGCTTGAAAAGGATTTGCAAATCTTTGTATTCTGTTTATATTTAAATCTAACACAATTTCCCAACTCATATGGAAACGGGGTTTGTATCTTGCATTCTCACAGCATATTTCCTACACCTTTATCTCAACCCCCCCCACTGAGACATTGGGACATTCCCAAACTCTGAGGGGTGAATGTCATTTTAAATGTCGCTGTAACGACTGGACTGGATGTGAGTTCTTGCAACGCCAGCGTCATTGACATCCTCATACTTGTTCTACCCTTTGGCCATTTCCTCGCCTCGGATGTAAACAAACATGATTGAAAACGATTGTGCACACTTGTCAGCGTCGAGTAGTCTGGCTCTATTAAATGAGTCTTCTAGTCCCCTAAGAGCCGATAGAGACTGGCAAGGCATGTTTGGAAATTCAGTGCTCTGTATTCAGAAGTTACAATGCAGCTGGTACGGAATTTTATTCTCGTCTAAAATTGTTTTACTGGCGGTCCAAAGTCGAGACCCGGGGTGGACCACTCATCTGTGCATCAATTGGGGACATCTCTGTGCTGCTGACCTGTCTCCACTCATGGTGGTCACCTGCTGGCCCCACTATGGACTGGACTCTCACTATTATGTTAGATCCACTATGGACTGGACTCTCTCACTATTATGTTAGATCCACTATGGACTGGACTCTCACACTATTATGTTAGATCCACTATGGACTGGACTCTCTCACTATTATGTTAGATCCACTATGGACTGGACTCTCACTATTATGTTAGATCCACTATGGACTGGACTCTCACACTATTATGTTAGATCCACTATGGACTGGACTCTCACTATTATGTTAGATCCACTATGGACTGGACTCTCACACTATTATGTTAGATCCACTATGGACTGGACTCTCACACTATTATGTTAGATCCACTATGGACTGGACTCTCACACTATTATGTTAGATCCACTATGGACTGGACTCTCACTATTATGTTAGATCCACTATAGACTGAACTCTCACACTATTATATTAGATCCACTATGGACTGGACTCTCACTATTATGTTAGATCCACTATGGACTGGACTCTCACTATTATGTTAGATCCACTATGGACTGGACTCCCACACTATTATGTTAGATCCACTATGGACTGGACTCTCACTATTATGTTAGATCCACTATGGACTGGACTCTCACACTATTATGTTAGATCCACTATGGACTGGACTCTCACACTATTATGTTAGATCCACTATGGACTGGACTCTCACTATTATGTTAGATCCACTATGGACTGGACTCTCACACTATTATGTTAGATCCACTATGGACTGGACTCTCACACTATTATGTTAGATCCACTATGGACTGGACTCTCACACTATTATGTTAGATCCACTATGGACTGGACTCTCACTATTATGTTAGATCCACTATAGACTGAACTCTCACACTATTATATTAGATCCACTATGGACTGGACTCTCACTATTATGTTAGATCCACTATGGACTGGACTCTCACTATTATGTTAGATCCACTATGGACTGGACTCCCACACTATTATGTTAGATCCACTATGGACTGGACTCTCACTATTATGTTAGATCCACTATGGACTGGACCCTCACTATTATGTTAGATCCACTATGGACTGGACTCTCATTATTATGTTAGATCCACTATGGACTGGACCCTCACTATTATGTTAGATCCACTATGGACTGGACTCTCACTATTATGTTAGATCCACTATGCACTGGACTCCCACTATTATGTTAGATCCACTATGGACTGGACTCTCACTATTATGTTAGATCCACTATGGACTGGACTATCACTATTATGTTAGATTCACTATAGACTGGACTCTCAATATTATGTTAGATCCACTATGGACTGGACTTTCATTATTATGTTAGATCCACTATGGACTGGACTCTCACTATTATGTTAGATCCACTATGGACTGTACTCTCACTATTATGTTAGGTCCACTACGGACTGGACTCTCACTATTATGTGAGATCCACTATGGACGGGACTTTCATTATTATGTTAGATCCACTATGAACTGGACTCTCACTATTATGTTAGATCCACTATGGACTGGACTCTCACTATTATGTTAGATCCACTATGGACTGGACTATCACTATTATGTTAGATCCACTATAGACTGAACTCTCACACTATTATATTAGATCCACTATGGACTGGACTCTCACTATTATGTTAGATCCACTATGGACTGGACTCTAACTATTATGTTAGATCCACTATGGACTGGACTCTCACTATTATGCTAGATCCACTATGGACTGGACTTTCATTATTATGTTAGATCCAATATAGACTGGACTCTCACACTATTATGTTAGATCCACTATGGACTGGACTCTCACTATTATGTTAGATCCACTATGGACTGGACTCTCACTATTATGTTAGATCCACTATGGACTGGACTCTCACTATTATGTTAGATCCACTATGGACTGGACTCTCACTATTATGTTAGATCCACTATGGATCTAACATAATAACATAATGGATCAAATCTTCTATATTTTCAATGGAACATTTAAAGTTTTGGTCTTGTTCACTGGGGTCATCTTGCAGTTTACGAGCATCTCTTATGTATGACTGCCATCTACTGGTCACACTTATCATCACACCATGTACCAAATAAAATTGCTGCGAGGTCGGTAAGCACAACCCGGGTTATTCCCTACATTAGACGCACCTGTCGATTTTTGATCAAGTGAAAGGATTTTAAGTGCGCCTTATAGTCCAAAAACAATCAGATTTTTTTAGCCGGCCGAGTTGTTTATGACAAAAGCAAACTAAGTAGACAAGAGGATGGAGGAGCTTACTGAATATTCAAAGCCACAATATTTATGAGTTACAATAATTAGGCCGTTTTTACAGCCTGCAGTAAATTGAAGTAACGGTGGATCTTTTACACTACTTCATTTGATCATTATTCTTCATGCACTCGTACCTTTTTGCTTCATTACAAACACAAACCTATTTTCCCCCTTCTAGCACGCTCTATGAATAATTGTTGTTCTAATCCATAATGCATCTAATTGTGTGCTTGTTTAAAAAAAGTC
The DNA here is from genome assembly GCF_033978795.1 of Nerophis ophidion. Taxonomy (NCBI): domain Eukaryota; kingdom Metazoa; phylum Chordata; class Actinopteri; order Syngnathiformes; family Syngnathidae; genus Nerophis; species Nerophis ophidion. The sequence continues at coordinate 6,507,876 of NC_084615.1, forward strand.
CTGTCTCATTAGGGAAAGGCCATGAATCAAATCACAGTGTAACCGTTTGGAGCGTTCACACCCAGATTGATGAAAAGGAATGAAATGAGTCCACGTGTTTGTTTGAGGTGCTTCTCGTTCTGTTTTGTGTAAAAAAGGTGGTAAGTTATTAGCACCTTTTAACAGCCGCACAACAGGCAGGGAGGTCGTGGGAATCTGAAAACCGTAAAACAAGGAGCATTTTTTATCTCCTCTAGGTTATATCTAACAAATATACAGTATTTTATGAACGATAGGGCACACCGGATTATAAAGCGCACTGCACTGTCCATTTTTGATCCTTTTTTCATACATAAGGCGCATTAAAGGAGTCGTTTTTTCTTTCTCTAAATGTAAAATAATTTTTTGTGCTCTACATAACATGTAATGGTGGTTCTTTGATCAAAAATGTTGCCATTATCCAGTTCAAACATTGATGACATCCATTAAACAAGACCAGAAGCAAGAAATTCAACAGAGACAGAATTAAATTTGGCTCAATGGAGGAGAGCACGTACACCTGTGCCCTAGGACAGTGTTCCAGCACGCTCTGACCAAAGATTGTACGCCTCTTCTTTTATTTGGACTTTCCCTGATTACTTGGCAACAGCTGTTTCTAAGGGGCGGGGGTCGTAAACAGCCGTCACCTTTGATTACAAACAGTTCAAAGAAAATGTCGTAAGAAGAGTTCAAAGATAAGGTGGCTTTGAGGGGTGTCGGGTCCTGCCTACTCTCGGTTTTGTAGTTCTCTGGTCAAGACAAAATATTTCTTTGGATTACAAGACATCAAAGAAACTGAACATCTTCATGGTCATGTCTTGCGATCATGTTTTTTTTAGTTCTGTTGATTTTCTGTCGTAACGAGGACTATGGAGCGGTTTGTTTTCCCATGGTGCAAAGCGACTGGACCGGAAAAGGCGTGAAGGTAAAGGCATAATTTAATTATGCTATAAAAAGTGAAAACACAAGGCGGAGGCAAAAACAAGTTAGGACATGAAAACATGAACTAAACAACGCACTAAACTGAGGCCTGAATAACAAAGAAAACTTACGTGGCTTTCAAAAAAGCGGTTATTCATCCTCTCCTAAAAAGACCTAACCTCGATCCTGACCTCATGGTAAACTACCGACCGGTGTCTCACCTTCCCTTTATTTTGAAAATCCTCGAAAAAATTGTTGCAGAGCAGCTAAATGAACACTTAGCGTTTAAAAATCTATGTGCAACCTTTCAATCCGGTTTCAGGGCAAATCACTCGACCGAGACAGCCCTCGCAAAAATGACTAATGATCTATTGCTAACGATGGATTCTGATTCGTCATCTATTTTGCTGCTCCTCGATCTTAGCGCTGCTTTCAATACCGTCGATCATAATATTTTATTAGAACGTATCAAAACACAAATTGGTATGTCAGACTTAGCCCTGTCTGATAGGATGCAGTGCGTCTCCCATAACAATGTGACCTCGGACTATGTTAAGGTAACGTGTGGAGTTCCCCAGGGTTTGGTCCTTGGCTCCTGCACTCTTCAGCATCTACATGCTGCCGCTAGGTGACATCATACGCAAATACGGTGTTAGCTTTCACTGTTATGCTGATGACACCCAACTCTACATGCCCCTAAAGCTGACCAACACGCCGGACTGTAGTCAGCTGGAGGCGTGTCTTAATGAAATTAAACAATGGATGTCCGCTAACTTTTTGCAACTCAACGTCAAAAAAACGAAAATGCTGATTATCGGTCCTGCTGGACACCGACCTCTATTTAATAATACAACTTTAACATTTGACAACCAAACAATTAAACAAGGTGACTCGGTAAAAAATATGGGTATTATCTTCCACCCAACTCTCTCCTTTGAGTCACACATTAAAAGCGTTACTAAAACGGCCTTCTTTCATCGCCGTAATATCGCTAAAATTCGCTCCATTTTGTCCACTAAAGACGCTGAGATCATTATCCATGCGTTTGTTACGTTTCGCCTCGATTACTGTAACGTATTATTTTCGGGTCTCCCCATGTCTAGCATTAAAAGATTACAGTTGGTACAAAATGCGGTTGCTAGACTTTTGACAAGAACAAGAAAGTTTGATCATATTACGCCTGTACTGTATATACCTTTATATACATATATACATACATATATACCTATACTGTATATACCTTTATATACATATATACATACATATATACCTATACTGGCTCCCCTGCACTGGCTTCCTGCGCACTTAAGATGTGACTTTAAGGTTTTACTACTTACGTATAAAATACTACACGGTCTAGCTCCATCCTATCTTGCCGATTGTATTGTACCATATGTCCCGGCAAGAAATCTGCGTTCAAAGGACTCCGGCTTATTAGTGATTCCCAAAGCCCAAAAAAAGTCTGCGGGCTATAGAGCATTTTCCGTTCGGGCTCCAGTACTTTGGAATGCCCTCCCGGTAAGAGTTCGAGATGCCACCTCAGTAGAAGCATTTAAGTCTCACATTAAAACTCATTTGTATCCTCTAGCCTTTAAATAGACCTCCTTTTTAGACCAGTTGATCTGCCGCTTCTTTTCTTTTTCTCCTCTTTCCTCCCTTGTGGAGGGGGTCCGGTCCGATGGCCATGGATGAAGTACTGGCTGGCCAGAGTCGGGACCCTGGACGGACCGCTTGCCTGTGTATCGGTTGGGGACATCTCTACGCTGCTGATCCGACTCCGCTTGGGATGGTTTCCTGTGGACGGGAGTCTCGCTGCTGTGTTGGATCCGCTTTGAACTGAACTCTCGCGGCTGTGTTGGAGCCACTATGGATTGAACTTTCACAGTATCATGTTAGACCCGCTCGACATCCATTGCTTTCGGTCCCCTAGAGGGGGATGGGGGGTTGCCCACAAGGTTCTCATAGTCATCATTGTCACTGACGTCCCACTGGGTGTGAGTTTTCCTTGCCCTTATGTGGGTTCTTCCGAGGATGTCGTAGTGGTTGTGCAGCCCTTTGAGACACTTGTGATTTAGGGCTATATAAATAAACATTGATTGATGAAGACAAGAGCGGCATGAACAAAGAGCATGGAACATGAATGACGCCAGAACGACCAACTGAAAAACCAGGCTTAAATAATAATGACATGATTGAAACAGGTGCGTGGTCCAACACGTGAGGCAGGTGAAACTAATGGGTCGCCGTGGTGACAAAACAAGGGGGTGAAAAAACAGGAACCAATGGCGTCTTAATCAAACAGAACATCCATCCATCCGTTTTCTACTGCTTATTTCCTTTTGGGGTCGCGGTGGGCGCTGGCGCTTATCTCAGCTACAATAAGGCAGTAGGCGGTGTACACCCTGGACAAGTCGCCACCTCATCGCAACAAACAGAACATAACTAAACAAAACATAATCACAAGACATGACATTCATGTTGCTTCCCATCCTAAACAGTGGAGTTTTACAAGCCTTCTTCGTGGTAGGATCAAAGACAGCGTTTGTCTTCTCGCCGGGAACTCGTGGCAACACAAAGTTTTGTGATAACTTAGATACAATTATTTTGACAGCCATCAATGATGTTTTGCACATCATCTTCAAGCCGCTTTCTGACAGTCGCTTCAGGATGCGCCGTTTTGTGAACCGGTCTTATTAACCTGGCTCACCTTCGACAGCGTCTTCTCCCCGTCATCTTTGTTGTAGCGGTGTAGCGTGCAAGGACGGGATTGGAAGAAGTGTCAAAAGATGGCGCTAACTGTTTTAATGACATTCAAACTTTACTTTAATCAATAACGGAGCAGCATCCATGGCTCACTAGTGCAACAACAATGCCCGGAAATGTGTCCCGTGAAAAAACGTCCGACCGGAACTCTAATAACTCAAGTTCCTTGGGTGAATAATGTACACTCACTACACCGGTATGTTTTATTGCTTTCATGGCGAGTTTACTGACAGATATGAATAAGAACTTTACACTACTTTACATTAGAAATGGAGAAGCTTATGGACTACTCAGTGGCCTAGTGGTTACAGCAGGGGTGCCCATTACGTCGATCGCGAGCTACCAGTCGACCGCGGGGGGTGTGTCAGTCGATGTCCAGCCAGGCTTTTAAAAAAAATAGACCTAAAAATGAGTGATCATCAATCTTCACCAAGACGTCACTTAAATGACATTCACGGTACCGGAGGGTCTTGTGAGATGACGCTGGCTGCTGCAAGATCATTATTATGAAAATATGACCGAGAGGAAGGCCAGAAACACTTTTTATTTCAACAGACTCTCGCGCCGTACCTTCCGTCAAAACTCTAAAGGCCGACTGCACATTTCCTATCTTCACAATAAAAGCCCTGCTTCATGCTGCCTGCGCTAACTAAATACAGAGTCTCGGAAAACTGGCGTGCACAAGCGATCCCTCAGAAAGCTGGCGTGCACAAGTGATGTGCACGCCAGCTTTCCGAGACTCTTATTTTGTTAGCGCAGCCAGCATGAAGCAGGGCTTTTATTGTGAAGATAGGAAATGTGCAGTCGGCCTTTAGAGTTTTGACGGAAGGTACGGCGCGAAAATCTGTTGAAATAAAAAGTGTTTCTGGCCTTCCTCTCTGTCATTTTTTCATAATAATGAACTGGCAGCAGCCAGCGTCATCTCACAAGACCCTCGGGTGCCGTGAATGTCAATCAAGCAAGCTACGGAATTTGCCGCCAATGTTTTTCTTGTAAAGTGTATGGAAGCTGGATGAATTAGATGCCAAAAAACAACCACTTTAATGTGGTATTGTACAGAAAGGACAACTTTTTTTCTCCTCCATTTGAAAATGTGGGCGTTATCATCATTACTGTCTGATTCCAATCAATGCAAGTCATCAGAATCAGGTAATACACCAACTTATATTCTTGTCTTTGTGAAAGAAAGACATCTATATGTGTTACACATGCTTGTATTATCATTAAACACATTTAACTTGTTTACAAAAATGTCTCTTTCATAAATAAATAAATATAAATGATATATATAAATGAGGTAGATCCCCTCGAGTTGGTCAATTGAAAAGTAGCTCGCCTGCAGAAAAAGTGTGGGCACCCCTGGGTTAGAGTGTCCGCCCTGGAATCGGCAGGTTGTGAGTTCAAACCCCGGCCGAGTCATACCAAAGACTATAAAAATGTGACCTATTACCTCCCTGCTTGGCACTCTGCATCAAGGCTTGGAATTGGGGTTAAATCACCAAAAATTATTCCTGTGCGCGGCCCCGGCTGCTGCTCACTGCTCCCCTCATCTGCCAGGGGGTGAACAAAGGGATGAGTCAAATGCAGAGGACAAATTTCACCACACTTAGTGTGTGTGACTATCATTTGGACTTTAACTTTGACTATGGAGTCGGCACAGACTACAAAGGCGGGCCGGAGCAATTTTTCAGTACTTATGCAGATCACAAAAAACACATCAGCAGGTACCAGAAGTTAAGAAAAGTTTCTTTTGCATAATATTGTGAAACAAAACGCCCCAAAATATCTTACCTTATACAATTACCATAATAATACTCCTATGTTGAAGCACAGTACAATCCATCAAGCAGTTTTTGATTTTTTGATTGAAACTTTTATTAGTAGATTGCACAGTACAGTACATATTCCGTACAATTGACCACTAAATGGTAACACCCCAATAAGTTTTTCAACTTGTTTAAGTCGGGGTCCACGTTAATCATTTCTTGGTATGGCTTCATGGTGCCATCTTCTGTTTCTACCTTTCTGTTTGACCCTCCCGTCCTGCCATCTTCTGTTTCTACCTTCCTGTTTGACCCTCCCGTCCCCACTTTGCAGAACGACTACCGCAAGCTGTCCATGCAGTGCAAAGACTTTGTGGTCGGCGTGCTGGACCTCTGTCGGGACACAGAAGAAGTGGAAGCCATACTGAACGGCGACGTCGACCTGTGCCCGCCCAGCCCCTACAACCGACCCTGCCTAAGCCGCGTCAAACTGGCCATCAAATATGAAGTGAAGAAGGTAAACTCACTTTTCTACATTCCGTCGGTACTACCGAGTACCGATTCATGTGAACTGTCGTGTTTTGATACCATTTTTTTTTTTACAAGTTTGATTGTGTGACGGTCTCATGTTGTCGTGCGGGTTCCGAGGACCATCAAGGAAGGACATTGCTTGAGGAGGTTTGACTTTTTTTATTTTTTTTTCAATAAAACCTTGTCTGCGGTCGGGTCGCTTTTCTGCCGTCTGCTTTTCAGCAGCACGTCGTTTCAGTCTGCCTCTTGCTCTCCGTCCCTCGTGCGCTGCAGGTGCTGCGTGCTCTCCAACTCCTCCTGCCCCGTTCTCTCCTCCTTCTCCCCTTTTATACATCATGAGGAGATTGTCAATCGTGTCCTGGTGCGAGATCCACACACCTGATCTTGCTTGCGGCGTCGCTCCCGGCACGCTCCGCCTCGCCGCTCGCCCGCATTCTCTGCCTCCTCGTTGCCATCTTGGGCCGGGCTCCAGCGTGCCCTACCCCTTTGCTCGTTCGCCGGCTCCGTCTCTCCACAGTTTGATTGATTGAAACTTTTATTAGTAGATTGTACAGTACAGTACATATTCCGTCCAATTGACCACTAAATGGTAACACCCCAATAAGTTTTTCAACTTGTTTAAGTCGGGGTCCACGTTAATCAATTCATGGTAATTGACTTCATTTGCCTTTGCAATTTGCCTTTGGTGGCCAATTGCCTCCAAGTAATTATTGCAATTTTCCATGCCAACAAAACAAGCATCCATGCTAGAAAGAACGCATCAGTAAGTGGAGCATCCTTGACTTAATTACAGTGTAAAGGTCGTTCCCTTACCCGTTCCAGATATCACTTCAGGAAACAGTGTTTGATTACCAGAGTCTTTAATGTACCAGGTCACGTCAGTATTTTCACAACAATCTTTTCAGATGTCTCTCCAATCTCTTCCGCCTCCACCTCCGCTGGCCGCTGACTGTTAAAGACAATAGTTGATTAGATTCACGCGTACAACCTGCGAAATCTAATCACCTGCCAGCTGCGTCTCGCCATTCCGCACATGCCCCGCCCCTCGTCCATATTGCTCCGCCCTCAACACAATTGACTGAGGCGGTGACCTTTTGCACCTGCAGTGCGCTGATCACAACCTCCTCCCACATACCTCCACCGCCAGACTTAGGCGGGGACATCGTACGGCCACGGCCATCTGCGTCCCCGGCCTATGGACCACTCTGAAATTGTAGGATTGTAGGATTGTAAAGCGAGATACCACCGTGTGAGCCGCGCGTTGGCATCTTTCATGCGGTGGAGCCACTGGAGGGCCTTGTGGTTTGAGCAAAGGCTGAATGGGCGTCCCAGCAGATAGTACCGGAGGGCACCAACCGCCCACCGGATGGCGAGGCACTCCCTCGAAACCGTGTTGTATCTGGCCTCTCTTTCTGACAATTGCCTGCTGATATACAGGACCAGATGGTCGGAGCCCCCCCCAATGCTGGCATAAAACAGCTCCCAGTCCTCTGCCCGACGCATCCGCCTGCAAACAAAACGGGATGGAAAAATCAGGCATGTGCAGTACCGGCTGCTCGCAAAGTGCTTTCCTCACCTTCTCGAAAGCCTGCTGGCACTGCCCCGTTCACTGGACCAGATCTGGGGCACGTTTCCGGGTGAAGTCAGTTAGTGGGCTGGTCAGGTTCGCAAACCGGGAGACAAACCTCCGGTAGTAGCCCACCAGCGCCAAAAGCTGCCTCACCTCCTTTTTCGTCTTCGGGGTCGGCAGGCCGCAACTGCTGCGGTTTCATCTACCTGAGGCCGCACCTGGCCTACCCCCAAGTGGTACACCAGATAGAGTACCTACATCCGGCCAACCGCGCACTTCGCCGGGTTGGCGGTGAGGCTTGCCCGCCTCAGGGACTCGAGTACCGCCCCCGTCCTCTGCATATGCTCCGCCCAGCTGACATCATCCAGATAGACGGCAGCATATGCAGGTTGGGGGTCGCAGCACCCGGTCCATGAGTCTCTGAAATGTGGTGGGCGCACTAAACAAGCCAAACGGAAGGGTCAGGAATTGGTATAAACCTTCCGAAGTGGAGAATGCCGTTTTTTCCTTGGACTCTGGAGACAAGGGTATCTGCCAGTAGCCCTTAGTCAAATACAGTGTCGGGAAAAAAAACGAGCAGTGCCCAACCGGTCCAGGAGCTCGTCGACCCAGGGCATTGGATAGGCGTCAAAACGTGACACATCATTTACCTTGCGGTAGTCCACACAGAACCGCACAGACCCATCTTTCTTCCCTACCAGAACTACGGGGCTGCACCACGGACTGTGTGACTCTTCTATCATTCCCAATTCCAGCATGGCTTTTAATTCTTCCCGAACTACTTTGCGTTTGTGTTCGGGCAGCCTATAGGGCCGAGACCTCACCGTCCCGCCTGGGCTGGTCTCTATGTGATGCTGGGAGAGAGTCGTGCGGCAGGGGGGGAGAACGCATCAGCAAAATGCTGCTGCAGTTTGGCCACGTCTGCTTTCTGTGACAGCTTAAGATGTTTATCACAGCGGAGAGGGAAGGGCCGGGGGGGAGGGGGGGAACCTCCGGACCCAGTTTCTCGCTCTCCACTATCGCCGTCACCATGGAGACGGGCTCCGCTTCCCTCCAACCTTTTAGTAGGTCGAGGTGGTATATTTGGGTTGCCCCGCCCTGGTCAGACCGCCTGACCTCGTAGTCCAAGTCACCTACTCGTCTTCTGACCACAAAGGGTCCTTGCCATCCATCCATCCATTTTCTACCGCTTATTCCCTTTCGGGGTCGCTGGCACCTATCTCAGCTGCAATCGGGCGGAAGGCGGGGTACACCCTGGACAAGTCGCCACCTAATCGCAGGGCCAACACAGATAGACAGACAACATTCACACTCACATTCACACACTAGGGACCATTTACTGTTGCCAATCAACCTATCCCCAGGTGCATGTCTTTGGAAGTGGGAGGAAGCCGGAGTACCCGGAGGGAACCCACGCATTCACGGGGAGAACATGCAAACTCTACACAGAAAGATCCCGAGCCTGGATTTGAACCCAGGACTGCAGGACCTTCGTATTGTGAGGCAGACGCACTAACCCCTCTTCCACCGTGAAGCCCGGGTCCTTGCCACCATGCGAGTAATTTGGAGCTGGATGTTGGCAGTAATACAAGGACTTTCTCTCATGGTGAAAATTGTAAGAATTGCGTCCCCCTGTTATACAGGCGCTGTTGACGTCCTCGGGCTTGGAGCAAATTCTCACGTGACAAGTGCCCTAATGTGTGGAGTTTTGCTCTCAAGTCCATGAGGTACTGAATTTCGTTTTTACAGGGATCATGGGCGTCGCCAGACATATTTCACTGGGGCACGTGCCCCACTGTTGATCTGCAGTGCCCCAGTAAAAATGTCACCAATAAAACAAAAACGCTTCAGAGTTTTAAGTCTACATAACATAGACAACAGCGCACATACTACTTGGTATGGTAATTGATTGCTACTGTATTCACTCCACTAACAATGAGCACATGGCTAATTAATATGGTAATTTATTCACGTGTGGATCGAGACTTTGGTTGAGAGAGAGAGAGAGAGAGAGGAGGGATTCGAATCACGGCGTGAGGTAGGTAACGTTAGCCAACAACAATTTGCTAATTACAATATTTTGATTTTGATTTGACTCAAACTGTAACTCCTAGATGGATTTAAGAAAGTTATTCGCCCGCAGCAGAGAAGAAGCGAGGAATGAGAGATGTAAGTGAAGTCCTAGCTAGCTAGGCAACATCATTGTCTTAAGTTGATGCTAAGTTAGCTAATGTTATCCCTTGTATCAAGACAAACATATTCATTTGCTGTACGAGCTGTCGGGGGAATTTCAATGAACATGAAACATAATGTTGGTTATTGTCTGCTGGTTCTGCATCAATGATGATTTGGAGTCAGCATGTGTGAGTTGAGTGCTTCTCAAATGGTTTTATCTTCAGGAAGAAAAACATTTTCCCATATCATCAAGTCGTGAGCCACATTGTTTAAATCATTCAAGTTTATTTCACAGAAAAATAGCACAGTAGACTTGTCTTGTTAATCGGTGCGACTTTGACTAAAATAATCTTGTTTTGTCACCAGAAAAATGGCTACAGCTAAAGCATCTGGTTTTGTTTCCAGAAAAAAGAGTAACATTTCTGTATTTGTTTTCAGAAAGATGGGTGAAAATATCGGGTTGTGTTGCCCCATTTATCCATCCATCCATCCATCATCTTCCGCTTATCCGAGGTCGGGTGGCGGGGGCAACAGCCTAAGCAGGGAAACCCAGACTTCCCTCTCCCCAGCCACTTCTTCTAGCTCTTCCCGGGGGATCCCGAGGCGTTCCCAGACCAGCCGGGAGACATAGTCTTCCCAACGTGTCCTGGGTCTTCCCCGTGGCCTCCTACCGGTTGGACGTGCCCTAAACACCTCCCTAGGGAGGCGTTCGGGTGGCATCCTGACCAGATGCCCGTACCACCTCATCTGGCTCCTCTCGATGTGAAGGAGCAGCGGCTTTACTTTGAGTTCCTCCCGGATGGCAGAGCTTCTCACCCTATCTCTAAGGGAGGGACCCAAACTCATTTGGGCCGCTTGTACCCGTGATCTTATCCTTTCGGTCATGACCCAAAGCTCATGACCATAGGTGAGGATGGGAACGTAGATCGACCGGTAAATTGAGAGCTTTGCCTTCCGGCTCAGCTCCTTCTTCACCACAACGGATCGGTACAACGTCCGCATTACTGAAGACGCCGCACCGATCCGGCTGTCGATCTCACCATCCACTCTTCCCTCACTCGTGAACAAGACTCCTAGGTACTTGAACTCCTCCACTTGGGGCAGGGTCTCCTCCCTAACCCGGAGATGGCACTCCACCCTTTTCCGGGCGAGAACCATGGACTCGGACTTGGAGGTGATGATTCTCATTCCGGTCGCTTCACACTCGGCTGCGAACCGATCCAGCGAGAGCTGAAGATCCCGGTCAGATGAAGCCATCAGGACCACATCATCTGCAAAAAGTAGAGACCTAATCCTGCGGTTACCAAACCGGAACCCCTCAACGCCTTGACTGCGCCTAGAAATTCTGTCCATAAAAGTTATGAACAGAATGGGTGACAAAGGACAGCCTTGGCGGAGTCCAACCCTCACTGGAAATGTGTTCGACTTACTGCCAGCAATGCGGACCAAGCTCTGGCACTGATCATACAGGGAGCGGACCGCCACAATAAGACAGTCCGATACCCCATACTCTCTGAGCACTCCCCACAGGACTTCCCGAGGGACACGGTCCAATGCCTTCTCCAAGTCCACAAAGCACATGTAGACTGGTTGGGCAAACTCCCATGCACCCTCAAGAACTGTTGCCCATTTAGATTTTTTTAAAAATATATTTCCATGTCTGTCCTGAGTCCTCCTCCAACTTGTTAGTCGCTTTGCCTTTTGCTAAAATACTCACTAATAGTCACTAGAAAAATGGCTAAAATAATCTGGTTTTGTTGCCACAATTTGATTTTTTTTCTCCCTAAACTTTTTTTTTTTTTCATGCACACATCTGACTGAAAATGACACACAATCCACTTTTATGTCACGACCCAGCAGTTGGGAACCACTGGTCAACTATTATAATATTTCCATGTCTGTCCAGAGTGATTGACCACTTTGCAAAAATGAAAAAGAGACATTACAGTTTACTTCTCAGAAAATGATTCCCTGAACAGACACACAACAGTTGTTCATTTATTCTACTACTGTGGCTTTACTGTTTTGTGTATATTTTATAGTTTTGTGTATCTGAAATAGGATTAGCCACATTTCCTTGAATGGAAATTAAATCATATTAAAGAACCCAGAGATGTAGGGGTGCTTTTTTTTTTTTGTTTTACTTTTGTAGATGTTAAATTTGCAGATGATTACTGCAATAAATATTTCAAAAAGATTCATTGCTCTTCCTTTTTGCTTTTACCAGTAGCAGTTTAGAAGTCTGGAGTAAAAAAGTGCACAAGTAGGTCAAATGCATGAGTTAATTTCAGGTGGTTCATCAAAGATCCATACAACATCATCTGATATGATTTCAATCAATCAATCAATCAATGTTTACTTATACAGCCCTAAATCACTAGTGTCTCAAAGGGCTGCACAAACCACCACAACATCCTCGGTAGGCCCACATAAGGGCAAGGAAAACTCACCCAGTAGGACGTCGGTGACAATGATGACTATGAGAACCTTGGAGAGGAGGAAAGCAATGGATGTGGAGCGGGTCTAACATGATACTGTGAAAGTTCAATCCATAATGGATCCAACACAGTCGCGAGAGTCCAGTCCAAAGCGGACCCAACACAGCAGCGAGAGTCCCGTTCACAGCGGAGCCAGCAGGAAACCATCCCAAGTGGAGGCGGATCAGCAGCGCAGAGATGTCATAGTTTAAAGCACTATTTATGTATTTTTTATGATAAATAAGGGCTAAAAATGTTTTTGCTCGCGCGCTTTGCACGCTCACATGAATTATTTGTGCCCCAGGTGTGCCCCAGTACAGTATTAGGTCTAGTGACGCCCCTGCCAGGGATGGGAATTTTCCGCGGATCGGCGGAATTCCGCCGATTTTAGCGCCGCCAGGGTCGTTTATACAATATAATGCCAATGTGTGAAGGCACCAGATTGGCTAGCTCTACTGTCAGCTGACGACATCAACCAATGACATTGCCCGTTACAGGCGTCTGCACACGTCTGCACCAATGACGTTGCCTGTTATAGACGTCTGCATGCGTCGTTTGCCGACAATATCTAGTCCCTGATCCTCAATTATTGTGAGCGTTTCTGGACCCGTATTCTGTTTATATTGGTTGTGTTTATCGGCGACTAATCTGGAAAGAAAACACAGTAGCTATCAACTTACACGTTTCTTTATTGACAAAACAGTTTCAGACATGGTTAAGATTATTCAAGATAGGAATGCTTCATTAGCGAAAGATATCGATAAGGGCGTGAGAAATCAATCATCAATCAATCAATGTTTATTTATATAGCCCCAAATCACAAATGTCTCAAAGGACTGCACAAATCATTACGACTACAACATCCTCGGAAGAACCCACAAAAGGGCAAGGAAAACTCACACCCAGTGGGCAGGGAGAATTCACATCCAGTGGGACGCCAGTGACAATGCTGACTATGAGAAACCTTGGAGAGGACCTCAGATGTGGGCAACCCCCCCCTCTAGGGGACCGAAAGCAATGGATGTCGAGCGGGTCTAACATGATACTGTGAAAGTTCAATCCATAGTGGCTCCAACACAGCCGCGAGAGTTCAGTTCAAGCGGATCCAAGACAGCAGCGAGAGTCCCATCCACAGGAGACCATCTCAAGCGGAGGCGGATCAGCAGCGTAGAGATGTCCCCAACCGATAACAAGTGGAACTGGGCATGGCTCGATATGTCTATCAAACTGAAGGTGAAGATAAACACCGATATCATAGAAGTAGACGAACTGATCAGCGATTTTATTGCAAAGTGCGATGAACACTCAGTGCTTATATTGCAAGGACATTGTGAACTAGGATCCTCTTTGGACTGGACTCTCGCGACTGTGTTGTATCCATTGTGGATTGAACTTTCACAGTATCCTGTTAGATCCGCTCGACATCCATTGCTTTCCTCCTCTCCAAGGTTCTCATAGTCATTATTGTCACCGACGTCCCACTGGGTGTGAGTTTTCCTTGCCCTTATGTGGGCCTACCGAGGATGTCGTGGTGGTTTGTGCAGCCCTTTGAGACACTAGTGATTTAGGGCTATATAAGTAAACATTGATTGATTGATTGATTGAACTATGGATCTCGGGGAAAGGTGGCACTAAGGCATTTAAGTAAAGTGAGTTTACGGAGAAGTAATTTTTCAGGGGGATCTGCCTTCCAGCTGAAGTCAAACATCGTCACTAATGCAGCCTCAAATCAACTATCGAAGCCTCCCACCTCCGACTCGGCTCTTCTCACACCAATCTACGACAGACGAGTCCATTCAGAGGTACAATACACCATCTTATGTATTTCAACATTTTTATATTTTGAATTCTGGTTAATCCATTTGTAGGCCTATTTTTTGTCTATAATCTAAAATTTTGCAAGAATTGGATATATGTGTAAACTTGTATACATAAATTTCATCACATGATACAGTTTTCGGAAAATATTTGCTAATAAATGTGAAATTTTGGTCAGGAGAATATTGTTAGATTTTGACTCAAAATAGCGGGAAATGCATCCTAAGCTAACAGATTTTAAAATTTTTCTGGGGGGGCATTCCCCTAGCAGGCGAGTGTTTTAGGATTAAAAAATGTTCAGCTGATTTTGTACATCTTCATTCTCATCCCGATTCTGTTCATAACTTTTATGGACAGAATTTCTAGGCGCAGTCAAGGCGTTGAGGGGTTCCGGTTTGGTAACCGCAGGATTAGGTCTCTGCTTTTTGCAGATGATGTGGTCCTGATGGCTTCATCTGACCGGGATCTTCAGCTCTCGCTGGATCGGTTCGCAGCCGAGTGTGAAGCGACCGGAATGAGAATCAGCACCTCCAAGTCCGAGTCCATGGTTCTCGCCCGGAAAAGGGTGGAGTGCCATCTCCGGGTTGGGGAGGAGACTCTGCCCCAAGTGGAGGAGTTCAAGTACCTAGGAGTCTTGTTCACGAGTGAGGGAAGAGTGGATCGTGAGATAGACAGGCGGATCGGTGCGGCGTCTTCAGTAATGCGGACGTTGTACCGATCCGTTGTGGTGAAGAAGGAGCTGAGCCGGAAGGCAAAGCTCTCAATTTACCGGTGGATCTACGTTCCCATCCTCACCTATGGTCATGAGCTTTGGGTCATGACCGAAAGGATAAGATCACGGGTACAAGCGGCCGAAATGAGTTTCCTCCGCCGTGTGGCGGGGCTCTCCCTTAGAGATAGGGTGAGAAGCTCTGCCATCCGGGAGGAACTCAAAGTAAAGCCGCTGCTCCTTCACATCGAGAGGAGCCAGATGAGGTGGTTCGGGCATCTGGTCAGGATGCCAACCGAATGCCTCCCTAGGGAGGTGTTTAGGGCACGTCCAACCGGTAGGAGGCCACGGGGAAGACCCAGGACACGTTGGGAAGACTATGTCTCCCGGCTGGCCTGGGAACGCCTCGGGATCCCCCGGGAAGAGCTAGACGAAGTGGCTGGGGAGAGGGAAGTCTGGGTTTCCCTGCTTAGGCTGTTGCCCCCGCGACCCGACCTCGGATAAGCGGAATATGATGGCATTCTCATCCCTGTTTTACTGGGACTTGTACCTTCCTCCCAGCTTTCTTTAACTAGGTCAATTACCCCGTGCGTCTTCCGGCCAAACAACAGTTCAAATGGAGAAAATCCTGTTGAGGCCTGGGAAACCTCCCGCACTGCAAATAACAGGGGATCCAACCATTTAGGCCAATTTGGTTTGTATTCGTGTACAAACTTCCGGATCATGGATTTCAAAGTTCTATTCATCCGCTCCACCAGCCCATCCGACTGCGGGTGGTAAACGCTGGTCCGAATAGATTTGATTCCCAATAACCCGCACAGCTCCTTTAACGTGCGTGACATAAAGGACGTGCCCTGGTCAGTTAAAATCTCTTTCGGGATTCCAACTCGGGAGATAACTTGAAACAGTGCCTGGGCGACACTCTTTGCAGAGATGGAGCGCAGTGGTACTGCTTCGGGATAGCGCGTTGCATAATAATAATAATAATAATGATAATAATAATATTGGATTAGATTTATATCGCGCTTTTCTATTGTTATATACTCAAAGCGCTCACAGTTCCTGTCATTTCTGCTGTGTAGGATTGATATATTTTTAAATATGTTCCTACCTGCTACCCTTGTCCGGAGAAGTCTATTTGCATCCCGGGAGAACAAACTCCGCAGTAAGCTGCGACCCCTCCGTCAGGACATAAACTTTGTTATTTTTAGCAAACATTAGCTTATTTGGAATTTGACGCCTGCAGCATGTTTAAAAAAAGCTGGCACAAATGGTAAAAAAGACTGAGAAAGTTGAAGTATGCTCATCAAACGCCTTATTTGGAACATCCCACAGGTGAACAGGCTAATTGGGAACAGGTGGGTGCCATGATTGGCTATAAAAGAAGCTTCCATGAAATGCTCACTCATTCACAAACAAGGATGGGGCGAGGGTCAAAAAATGCATGAGCAAATTGTCCAACAGTTTAAGAACAAGGTTTCTCAACCAGTTACTGCAAGGGATTTAGGGATTTCACCATCTATGTTCTGTAATATCATCAAAAGGTTCAGAGAATCTGGAGAAATTGCCCCAGCATCAGTGATGGTATGGGGGTGCATTAGTGCCCAAGGCATGGGTAACTTACACATCTGTGAAGGCACCATTAATGCTGAAAGGTACATACAGGTTTTGGAACAACATATTTTGCTCTTTTTCTTGGACGCCCCTGCTTATTTAAGCAAGACAATGCCAAGCCACATTCTTCACAACTTACATTAGCTTGGCTTTGTGGTGCATTATGAAGCCTAAAATACCACAACAGACATCCTGGACTGTTGAACAACTTAAGCTGTACATCAAGCAAGAATTGGAAAAAATCCCACCTGAAAATCGTCAAAAATGTGTCTCCTCAGTTCCCAAACGTTTACTGAGTGTTGTTAAAAGGAAAGGCCATGTAACACAGTGGTTAAAATGCCCCTGTGACAACTTTTTTGCAATGTGTTGCTGCCATTAAATTTAAAGTTAATGATTTTTTTGCAAAAAAAAATGTTTCTCAGTTGCTACGTTTCTCAGATGAGACAAGGTTTAGTGGCCACGTGCGTGGACAGCACATTTTAACTCTTATTTCCAAAATTGTGTACACTACTGAATTGGGGTCTTATGGCCGCTTATGTGGACACTTATACTGCCATCTGGTGGTGTCAGAAGAGTATAACATACAATGGAATTTGAAAAAAAAAGTGTAAAAATAAGAATTAGTATGTCACTAAAAATGAAGTATTCTTAGTTTTTTTTCTAATTAGGGTCCAATAAGCCCAAATAGCAAAGAGAAATAAAAAAAAACATGGACATACCTTGTTTCCATATGAGTTGGGAAATTGTGTTAGATGTAAATATAAACGGAATACAATGATTTCATAAACTTAATTTTTTTTTGCAAATAATATTTAACTTAGGATATCATGGCTGCAACACGTGCCAAAGTAGTTGGGAAAGGGCATGTTCACCACTGTGTTACATCACCTTTTCTTTTAACAACACTCAATAAACGTTTGGGAACTGAGGAAACTAATTGTTGAAGCTTTGAAAGTGGAATTCTTTCCCATTCTTGTTTTATGTAGAGCTTCAGTCCTTCAACAGTCCGGGGTCTCCGCTGTCGTATTTTACGCTTCATAATGCGCCACACATTTTCCATGGGAGACAGGTCTGGACTGCAGGCGGGCCAGGAAAGTACCCGCACTCTTTTTTTTACGAAGCCACGCTGTTGTAACACGTGCTGAATGTGGCTTGGCATTGTCTTGCTGAAATAAGCAGGGGCGTCCATGAAAAAGACGGCGTTTAGATGGCAGCATATGTTGTTCCAAAACCTGTATGTACCTTTCAGCATTAATGGTGCTTTCAAAGATGTGTAAGTTACCCATGCCTTGGGCACTAATGCACCCCCATACCATCACACATGCTGACTTTTCAACTTTACGTCGATAACAGTCTGGATGGTTCGCTTCCCCTCTTGTCCGGATGACACGAAGTCGAGTATTTCCAAAAACAATTTGAAATGTGGACTCGTCAGACCACAGAACACTTTTCCACTTTGCATCAGTCCATTTAAGATGATCTCGGGCCCAGAGAAGCCAGCGGCGTTTCTGGATGTTGTTGATAAATGGCTTTCGCTTTGCATAGTAGAGCTTTAATTTGCACTTACAGATGTAGCGACCAACTGTATTTAGTGACAGTGGTTTTCTGAAGTGTTCCTGAGCCCATGTGGTGATATCCTTTAGAGATTGATGTCGGTTTTTGATACAGTGCCGTCTGAGGGATGGAAGGTCACGGTCATTCAATGTTGGTTTCCGACCATGCCGCTTACGTGGAGTGATTTCTCCAGATTCTCTGAACCTTTCGATGATATTATGGAGCGTAGATGTTGAAATCCCTAAATTTCTTGCAATTGCACTTTGAGAAAGGTTGTTCTTAAACTGTTTGACTATTTGCTCACGCAGTTGTGGACAAAGGGGTGTACCTCGCCCCATCCTTTCTTGTGAAAGACTGAGCATTTTTTAGGAAGCTGCTTTTATACCCAATCATGGCACCCACCTGTTCCCAATTAGCCTGCACACCTGTGGGATGTTCCAAATAAGTGTTTGATGAGCATTCCTCAACTTTATCACCATTTATTGCCACCTTTCCCAACTTCTTTGTCACGTGTTGCTGGCATCAAATTCTAAAGTTAATGATTATTTGCAAAAAAAAAATAAAAATGTTTATGAGTTTGAACATCAAATATGTTGTCTTTGTAGCATATTCAACTGAATATGGGTTGAAAATGATTTGCAAATCATTGTATTCTGTTTATATTTACATCTAACACAATTTCCCAACTCATATGGAAACGGGGTTTGTATATTTGCATATCTGTTTATATTATTTGATTTATTTATGATTATTATTATTATGAATAATTAATTATTTGGTTTTTTTTCTATTATATAACTGATGTATTTGCAAGTGGATGGATGGAAATAAATAAAAAATAAATATGTTTAAAGAAAAGAAAATGATCAATTAGTGTCAAAATACATTACGGGCAACCCTCCCCCTCCAGGAATGTGGTAGCAAGTGGGTGTGTGTGGCAGGAGGTGGGTGTGTGTGGCAGCAGGTGGGTGTGTGTGGCAGGAGGTGGGTGTGTGTGGCAGCAGGTGGGTGTGTGTGGCAGGAGGTGGGTGGGTGTGGCAGCAGGTGGGTGTGTGTGGCAGCAGGTGGGTGTGTGTGGCAGGTGGTGGGTGTGTGTGGCAGCAGGTGGGTGTGTGTGGCAGGAGTTGGGTGTGTGTGGCAGGAGGTGGGTGTGTGTGGCAGCAGGTGGGTGTGTGTGGCAGGAGGTGGGTGTGTGTGGCAGCAGGTGGGTGTGTGTGGTAGCGAGTGGGTGTGTGTGGCAGCAGGTGGGTGTGTGTGGCAGCAGGTGGGTGTGTGTGGCAGCAGGTGGGTGTGTGTGGCAGCAGGTGGGTGTGTGTGGTAGGAGGTGGGTGTGTGTGGCAGCAGGTGGGTGTGTGTGGCAGCAGGCGGGTGTGTGTGGCAGCAGGTGGGTGGGTGTGGCAGGAGGTGGGTGTGTGTGGCAGCAGGTGGGTGTGTGTGGCAGCAGGTGGGTGTGTGTGGCAGCAGGTGGGTGTGTGTGGCAGGAGTTGGGTGTTTGTGGCAGCAGGTGGGTGTGTGTGGCAGCAGGTGGGTGTTTGTGACAGGAGGTGGGTGGGTGTGGCAGCAGGTGGGTGTGTGTGGCAGCAGGTGGGTGTGTGTGGCAGCAAGTGGGTGTGTGTGGCAGCAGGTGGGTGTGTGTGGCAGCAGGTGGGTGTGTGTGGCAGGAGGTGGGTGTGTGTGGCAGCAGGTGGGTGTGTGTGGCAGGAGGTGGGTGGGTGTGGCAGCAGGTGGGTGTGTGTGGCAGCAGGTGGGTGTGTGTGGCAGGAAGTGGGTGTGTGTGGCAGCAGGTGGGTGTGTGTGGCAGCAGGTGGGTGTGTGCGTGGCAGGAGGTGGGTGTGTGTGGCAGGAGGTGGGTGTGTGTGGCAGCAGGTGGGTGTGTGTGGCAGGAGGTGGGTGTGTGTGGCAGCAGGTGGATGTGTGTGGTAGCAAGTGGGTGTGTGTGGCAGCAGGTGGGTGTGTGTGGCAGCAGGTGGGTGTGTGTGGCAGCAGGTGGGTGTGTGTGGCAGGAGGTGGGTGTGTGTGGCAGCAGGTGGGTGTGTGTGGGGCAGGAGGTGGGTGTGCGTGGCAGCAGGTGGGTGTGTGTGGCAGGAGGTGGGTGGGTGTGGCAGCAGGTGTGTGTGTGGCAGGAGGTGGGTGTGTGTGGCAGCAGGTGGGTGTGTGTGGCAGGAGGTGGGTGTGTGTGGCAGCAGGTGGGTGTGTGTGGCAGGAGGTGGGTGTGTGTGGCAGCAGGTGGGTGTGTGTGGCAGCAGGTGGGTGTGTGTGGCAGCAGGTGGGTGTGTGTGTGGCAGGAGGTGGGTGTGTGTGGCAGGAGGTGGGTGTGTGTGGCAGCAGGTGGGTGTGTGTGGCAGCAGGTGGGTGGGTGTGGCAGGAGGTGGGTGTGTGTGGCAGCAGGTGGGTGTGTGTGGCAGGAGGTGGGTGTGTGTGTGGCAGGAGGTGGGTGTGTGTGGCAGCAGGTGGGTGTGTGGCAGCAGGTGGGTGTGTGTGGCAGCAGGTGGGTGTGTGTGGCAGCAGGTGGGTGTGTGTGTGGCAGGAGGTGGGTGTGTGTGGCAGCAGGTGGGTGTGTGTGGCAGCAGGTGGGTGTGTGTGGCAGCAGGTGGGTGTGTGTGTGGCAGCAGGTGGGTGTGTGTGGCAGCAGGTGGGTGTGTGTGGCAGCAGGTGGGTGGGTGTGGCAGGAGGTGGGTGTGTGTGGCAGCAGGTGGGTGTGTGTGGCAGCAGGTGGGTGTGTGTGGCAGGAGGTGGGTGTGTGTGGCAGCAGGTGGGTGTGTGTGGCAGGAGGTGGGTGGGTGTGGCAGCAGGTGGGTGTGTGTGGCAGCAGGTGGGTGTGTGTGGCAGGAAGTGGGTGTGTGTGGCAGCAGGTGGGTGTGTGTGGCAGCAGGTGGGTGTGTGCGTGGCAGGAGGTGGGTGTGTGTGGCAGGAGGTGGGTGTGTGTGGCAGCAGGTGGGTGTGTGTGGCAGGAGGTGGGTGTGTGTGGCAGCAGGTGGATGTGTGTGGTAGCAAGTGGGTGTGTGTGGCAGCAGGTGGGTGTGTGTGGCAGCAGGTGGGTGTGTGTGGCAGCAGGTGGGTGTGTGTGGCAGGAGGTGGGTGTGTGTGGCAGCAGGTGGGTGTGTGTGGGGCAGGAGGTGGGTGTGCGTGGCAGCAGGTGGGTGTGTGTGGCAGGAGGTGGGTGGGTGTGGCAGCAGGTGTGTGTGTGGCAGGAGGTGGGTGTGTGTGGCAGCAGGTGGGTGTGTGTGGCAGGAGGTGGGTGTGTGTGGCAGCAGGTGGGTGTGTGTGGCAGGAGGTGGGTGTGTGTGGCAGCAGGTGGGTGTGTGTGGCAGCAGGTGGGTGTGTGTGGCAGCAGGTGGGTGTGTGTGTGGCAGGAGGTGGGTGTGTGTGGCAGGAGGTGGGTGTGTGTGGCAGCAGGTGGGTGTGTGTGGCAGCAGGTGGGTGGGTGTGGCAGGAGGTGGGTGTGTGTGGCAGCAGGTGGGTGTGTGTGGCAGGAGGTGGGTGTGTGTGTGGCAGGAGGTGGGTGTGTGTGGCAGCAGGTGGGTGTGTGGCAGCAGGTGGGTGTGTGTGGCAGCAGGTGGGTGTGTGTGGCAGCAGGTGGGTGTGTGTGTGGCAGGAGGTGGGTGTGTGTGGCAGCAGGTGGGTGTGTGTGGCAGCAGGTGGGTGTGTGTGTGGCAGCAGGTGGGTGTGTGTGGCAGCAGGTGGGTGTGTGTGGCAGCAGGTGGGTGTGTGTGTGGCAGGAGGTGGGTGTGTGTGGCAGCAGGTGGGTGTGTGTGGCAGCAGGTGGGTGTGTGTGTGGCAGCAGGTGGGTGTGTGTGGCAGCAGGTGGGTGTGTGTGGCAGCAGGTGGGTGGGTGTGGCAGGAGGTGGGTGTGTGTGGCAGCAGGTGGGTGTGTGTGGCAGCAGGTGGGTGTGTGTGGCAGCAGGTGGGTGTGTGGCAGCAGGTGGGTGTGTGTGGCAGCAGGTGGGTGTGTGTGGCAGCAGGTGGGTGTTTGTAGGACTGAGTGCCCGGGAGAGGATGCTGAGAAGCGGGAGTGACTTCCAAGACATTATTCTCAGCTGCCTGCAGCTCACAACCGCTGAGGGTCAGCAAGCAGCTGAGTGACATGTGGCCTTTCCTGCCCATGAAAAACAACGTGCCGCCACATTGACTGCGGACCACCTGTAGGTCAGCGTGCATGCTGGGAAGCTGCAAGTGTGTCATCATGTACTCGATGTAGTCCATGTTGTCGAGTGAATGTCAAACCCATCGCCCGCTTCCCCTCGCCGCCGTCTCCCTTCTCCCCGTGTGTCCTCCTCACGCTCGCCAAGAAACTATTTGACCACAAAATGCTGGCATCACACGCGGTCGCCGGCCAGTCAGCAGCCTGTTTTAATCCCGTACAAGAGACTAATTACACGGGAGACCGACGGAGAGGGAGGGAGGGGTGGGTTACCATGGAAACCAGGTGGAGCCCGGCCGCATGTGATGTGTGTTGCTGGATGCGAGGGGGGGTCAATGTGTATGGATTCATGTGCCGAATGGACTGTGTGTGTGTGTGTGTGTGTGTGTGTGTGTGTTCTTGTATTTCTACCCTTCTTGAGACATCAACAAGGTAAAGTACCTTCCATGTGAGGACCGGTGAACAAGTTAGGACCGGAATACAGAAAAGCATCACATCTAAAAGAGAGCCAAATACTAGAGTCTGTGAACATTGTTCCAAAGTCTGGATTTTTTGTTCATTTAATGTGAGTCCATCCATCCATCCATCCATCCATCCATCCATCCATCCATCCATCCATCCATCCATCCATCCATCCATCCATCCATCCATCCATCCATCCATCCATCCATCCATCCATCCATCCATCCATCCATCCATCCATCCATCTTCTTCCGCTTATCTATGGGGCGGCATAGCTCGGTTGGTAGAGTGGCCGTGCCAGCAACTTGAGGGTTGCAGGTTCGATTCCCGCTTGTGCCATCCTAGTCACTGCCGTTGTGTCCTTGGGCAAGACACTTTACCCACCTGCTCCCAGTGCCACCCACACTGGTTCAAATGTAACTTAGATATTGGGTGTCACTATGTAAAGCGCTTTGAGTCACTTGAGAAAAGCGCTATATAAATATAATTCACTTCACTTCACTTATCCGAGGTCTGGTCGTGGGGGCAGCAGCCTAAGCAGGGAATCCCAGACTTTTTCTCAGAATGTTTAGACTTTTTTTCATTTAAAATTGGGAGCAATTTCTCATATTCTTTCTCTTTCTGTAATATTGCAATGTTTTTTTGTAAAATTATCCCTATTTTTCTAAAGTTATTGCTTTTTACTGCAAAATGGTGACTTTTGTCATATAAAATGAATTTCATCACAATATTGCCAATTTTTTTGTTGCTCTTGTAAAATAGTGACCATTTTTGGAGTAAAATTATGAATTCTGTCAAAATTTGGCCACTGACAATTCCGATTTTTTATTATATTTCCAATATTTTAAAGTGTTCTTATTAAATTATGAATTCTCTCATGATTTTGCCAAAGACAATTCCGATTTATTGTTATAACATTGCCAATATTGAAAAGTTTTCTTATAAAATTGTGACTTTTGTCAAGTAAAATTACGACTCTTTTCATAAAATCTAGCAAAATTTTTAGTTTTACTTGTAAAACTGCGACTGTTATTGAGTTAAATTCCAACTTTTATCATAATATTGCACAAATGTTACGTTTTTATTGCGAAATTTTGACTTGCGTTTTGTAAAATTACGACTTTTATTATAATATTAGAGGTAGGGATTTTTTGGAGGTCTCAAGAAGTTAAAAATACAAAAAAGTGTGTGTGTGTGTGTGTGTGTGTGTTCTTGTATTTCTACCCTTCTTGAGACATCAACAAGGTAAAGTACCTTCCATGTGAGGACCGGTGAACAAGTTAGGACCAAAATCATGGTCCCAATACAGAAAAGCATCGCATCAAAAAGAGAGCCAAATACTAGAGTCTGTGAACATTGTTCCAAAGTCTGGATTTTTTGTTTATTTAATGTGAGTCCATCCATCCATCCATCCATTTATCCATCCATCCATCCATCCATCCATCCATCCATCCATCCATCCATCCATCCATCCATCCATCCATCCATCCATCCATCCATCCATCCATCCATCTTCTTCCGCTTATCTATGGGGCGGCATAGCTCGGTTGGTAGAGTGGCCGTGCCAGCAACTTGAGGGTTGCAGGTTCGATTCCCGCTTGTGCCATCCTAATTACTGCCGTTGTGTCCTTGGGCAAGGCACTTTACCCACCTGCTCCCAGTGCCACCCACACTGGTTTAAATGTAACGTAGATATTGGGTGTCACTATGTAAAGCGCTTTGAGTCACTTGAGAAAAGCGCTATATAAATATAATTCACTTCACTTCACTTATCCGAGGTCTGGTCGTGGGGGCAGCAGCCTAAGCAGGGAATCCCAGACTTTTTCTCAGAATGTTTAGACTTTTTTTCATTTAAAAGTGGGAGCAATTTCTCATATTCTTTCTCTTTCTGTAATAATGCAATGTTTTTTTGTAAAATTATTACTTTGTTTTCTAAAGTTATTACTTCTTACTGCAAAATGGTGACTTTTGTGATATAAAATGAATTTTATCACAATATTGCCAATTTTTTTGTTGCTCTTGTAAAATAGTGACCATTTTTGGAGTAAAATTATGACTTCTGTCAAAATTTTGCCACCGACAATTTTCGATGTATTATTATATTTCCAATATTTTAAAGTGTTCTTATAAAATTATGACTTCTGTCATGATTTTGCCAAAGACAATTCCGATTTATTGTTATAACATTGCCAATATTGAAAAGTTTTCTTATAAAATTGTGACTTTTGTCGAGTAAAATTACGACTCTTCTCATAAAATCTACCAACATTTTTAGTTTTACTTGTAAAATTGCGACTGTTATTGAGTTAAATTCCAACTTTTTTTATAATATTGCACAAATGTTACGTTTTTATTGCGAAATTTTGACTTGCGTTTTGTAAAATTACGACTTTTGTTATAATACTAGAGGTAGGCATTTTTCGGAGGTCTCAAGAAGGTACAAATACAAAAAAGTGTGTGTGTGTGTGTGTGTGTGTGTGGTAATGGATGAAGTGCTGGGGGACTGATAGTAACAACAGCTGCCCAATCAAAGGAGGGTTGCTGAGTGGAAAGCAGAAAACAATTAAGCGACGCCTTCAGCTGAGATGTGAAGAATCACTATCTTCTTATTCTGATGATCTTGTCCTGTAGTTTTCCATCTCTCCTCCGTTCATGTCTACCTTTTTAAACTACCGTATTTTTCGGACACTACGTTGCACTAAAAATCCTTTTCATTTCCTCAAAACTCGACAGTGCGCCTTATACGGAATGATTTTGGTTGTGCTTACCGACCTCGAAGCTATTTTTTGGGTACATGGTGAAATGATAAGTGTGACCGGTAGATGGCAGTCACACATAAGAGATATGTGTAGACTGCAATATGACTCACGTAAACACCACCATTGAATACATAGAACATTACACACTAGGCTCTAAAATCCATCAAAATGTTTTAGTACAATTTTGGTAAGCTAGGAAGCCACACCGCTTGATGGATTGTCCTGTACTTCAACATAGGAGTTTTATTATGCTGTGTGTTTAAAGGTAAGACATTATCTGGCGTTTTGTTTCGCAATATTATACAAAAGCAACTTTTCTTATAACCCGGTGCACTTAATGAATGGAATAATTCTGGTTGTGATAACGGACCTCCAGCCATCCATCCATTTCTACCGCTTATTCCCTTCAGGGTCGCGGGGGGCGCTGGAGCTTATCTCAGCTACAATCAGGCGGAAGGCGGGGTACACCCCTGACAAGTTGCCACCTCATCGCAGGGCCCTTACCGACCTCGAAACTATTTTATTTGGTACATGGTTTAATGATAAGTGTGACCAGTAGATGGCAGTCACACATAAGAGATATATGTAGACTGCAATATGTTGGCAATATGACTCAAGTAAACAACATCAACATTTTATATATTCCATTAAAAATATAGAACATTAAACACTAGGCTTAACAATCAATCAAAATGTTTTAGTACAATTTTGGTAAGCTATGAAGCCACACCGCTTGATGGATTGTACTGTGCTTCAACATAGGAGTATTATTATGGTGTGTGTATAAGGTAAGACATTGTATCTGCCGTTTTATTTCTCAATATTATACAAAAACAACTTTATTATAACCCGGTGCACCTAACGTACGGAATAATTCTAGTTTTGCTTACTGACCGCAAACTCATTTTATTTGGTACATGCTGTAGTGAAGAGTGTGACCAGTAGATGGCAGTCACACATAAGAGCTACGTGTGGACTGCAATACATTTGCAATATCATTCAAGGAAACAACACCAACGTTACACGCGGCGCTCGAAAATCCATCAAAATGTTTTTGTACGACTTCGGTAAGCTATGAAGCCACACCGCTTGTTGGAAATTTGGCGCATTTAACATAGGAGTATTAACACGACGTGTGTGTGTGTGTGTGTGTGTGTGTATAAGGTAAGACATATTATCTGCCGTTTATGTTTCGCAATATTTTGCAAAAACAACTTTTCTTACCTTCTGGTACCTGCTGATCTGTATTTGGGATCTGCATAAATCCGGAAAAATTGCACGGGTCCCCCTTTATAGTCTGCTGTAATCAATAAGCTTCTTCTTTTTCTCTATCTTCTTATTATGGGATATTCATCCTCCGCTTTTCCCATTTCTAATATGAAGTAGTGTAAAGTTCTTACTTATATCTGTGAGTAAACTCGCCACGTTAGCGCGGGACGTCCTCGCGATCGATGCCCGTGCGTTGGTTCCCATAGGACCATCCTACCGGCCAGGAGTCGGCCGGCCTTATCCTCCGGGCTGGTACCTTCTTGCTGAACCTGGGCAGTTGCCCGTACAGGTCCTTATTGGTGATGCGGATGTTCTGGTCCACATTCAGAACAGCTCCTATCATTCTGGTGTAGCACCACATCAAGGGACTTCTGCAGGGTGGGTGTCAGGGTCCAGACTCCACAGTGGCGTGGTATAGACCCAGCTTTATGTTTTGAGCACCACACTCTTGACTCACCGTTCAGGGCTCTCTACGCTAGTGCCTTCCTGACCTTAATGCGGTTTGTAACCCGGTGAGCCCTATGGTCTGGAAAATACGGTAGTCTGAGGTGTGTGCATTGTTGAAGCTTGAATAAAAATGCCTACCTTGATCCCCCAGGTATTCCGATGCCACTATTAGAGAAGTCCAGCTTCACGGTCACACCGGCCTTCAGTCGTTTTGATTCCTGTCTTGTTCTCTCCACAGTTTGTCGCCCACCCTAATTGTCAACAGCAGCTGCTGACCATTTGGTACGAGAACCTTCCCGGTTTGAGGCAACAGTCCGTCGGGGTGAAGTGCTGGACCGTGCTGGGGGTGGCGGCCGGCCTGCCGTTCTTGGCTGTGGCCTACTGGATCATGCCATGTAGCAAGGTAACAACACATCTATTGTTTTTTGATCACATTCTGCTGGTGGTAACAGAACTCAAAACTGAATTTATGAATCCATGCTGATGCACACCAGTAAAGAAGAGTTTTAAACAGTCATAGTATTCTTGCAGAACTGTAGCACGGCAAATGTGGTGTAAATATGCTATGATGCCTGGATTTTAAAGGCTCACACTATGATAAAACATTCATCCATCACATCCATTTTTCTACCGCTTCTTCCTTTCAGATCCGTTCACAAGACCAGTGGTTTTAAATACACATGTTTCAATCCCTTACATCAGGGGTGCCCACACTTTTTCTGCAGGCGAGCTACTTTTCAATTGACCAACTCGAGGGGATCTACCTCATTTATATATATCATTTATATTTATTTATTTATGAAAGAGACATTTTTGTAAACAAGTTAAATGTGTTTAATGATAATACAAGCATGTGTAACACATATAGATGTCTTTCTTTCACAAAGACGAGAATATAAGTTGGTGTATTACCTGATTCTGATGACTCGCATTGATTGGAATCAGACAGTAATGATGATAACGCCACACATTTTCAAATGGAGGAGAAAAAAAGTTGTCATTTCTGTACAATACCACATGAAAGTGGTTGGTTTTTGGCATCTAATTCATCCAGCTTCCATACACTTTACAAGAAAAACATTGGCGGCAAATTCCGTAGCTTGCTTGATTGACATTCACGGCACCCGAGGGTCTTGTGAGATGACGCTGGCTGCTGCCAGTTCATTATTATGAAAAAATGACAGAGAGGAAGGCGAGAAACACTTTTTATTTCAACAGACTTTCACGCCGTCCCTTCCGTCAAAACTCTAAAGGCCGACTGCACATTTCCTATCTTCACAATAAAAGCCCTGCTTCATGCTGCCTGCGCTAACAAAATAAGAGTCTCAGAAAGCTGGCGTGCACAAGTGATGTGCACGCCAGCTTTCTGAGGGATTGCTTGTGCACGCCAGTTTTCCGAGACTCTGTATTTAGTTAGCGCAGGCAGCATGAAGCAGGGCTTTTATTGTGAAGATAGGAAATGTGCAGTCGGCCTTTAGAGTTTTGACGGAAGGGACGGCGTGAAAGTCTGTTGAAATAAAAAGTGTTTCTCGCCTTCCTCTCGGTCATATTTTCATAATAATGATCTTGCAGCAGCCAGCATCATCTCACAAGACCCTCCGGTACCGTGAATGTCATTTAAGTGACGTCTTGGTGAAGATTGATGATCATTAATTTTTAGGTCTATTTTTTTTAAAAGCCTGGCTGGAGATGGACTGACACACCCCCCGCGGTCGACTGGTAGCTCGCGATCGACGTAATGGGCACCCCTGCCTTACATTTTCATTAAGGCCATCTCTATGTCCGCACTAGGATTCAGAAACCCTGTCCAGGACTCTGGAGTGCTTCACAGTTGCTGGCGAATTGAATGATTTTGTAAACAAGATTCGAGAATGCGGGGAGGTTTGGCCGGCAGACTGGGGCCGACTACGAAACAGCGGAGAGGGGGCGTGGTCGGCGGACCTGCAGCGAGGCGGGGCGCACCGAGAGCTGCTCCAAGATAAACGTCAGGTGCGTGGATCGCCCAGGGAAAGCGCGGGTATTGCCCCAGTTTTCGATTATTAGAGACAGGTTATAACGAGTGAGCCGTGACACTCAAACCGGAGAAGAGTCCACCCAGTTGTTGGTGCCAAAACACCGCTGGGAAATGGTTCTCCAGGTGGCGCATTGTCTGGCCACATGGGCTACGATAAGACACTCAATCAGGTCATGGTCAGATTCTATTGGCCAGGCATTCGGGCAGACGTGCCTGCCCTGACTGCCAGCTGGTGAATCCAGCGGCCATCCTGAAGGCGCCCTTGCGCCCACTGCCGCTTATGGAGGTCCCATTGGAGAGTATTGGGATAGACCTCATCGGTTCATTCCACCCAAGCACACGGGGGATGTCGCTCTTTGTTAGTCCTAGTAGATCCGACGTTTATCTTGAAACAGCTCTCGGTGCGCCCCGCCTCGCTGCTGGTCCGCCGGCCACGCCTCCCCACAGAGACGTTCACCATCAATCAATCAATCAATCAATGTTTATTTATATAGCCCCAAATCACAAATGTCTCAAAGGACTGCACAAATCATTACGACTACAACATCCTCGGAAGAACCCACAAAAGGGCAAGGAAAACTCACACCCAGTGGGCAGAGAGAATTCACATCCAGTGGGACGCCAGTGACAATGCTGACTATGAGAAACCTTGGAGAGGACCTCAGATGTGGGCAACCCCCCCCCAACTAGGGGACCGAAAGCAATGGATGTCGAGCGGGTCTAACATGATACTGTGAAAGTTCAATCCATAGTGGCTCCAACACAGCCGCGAGAGTTCAGTTCAAGCGGATCCAAGACAGCAGCGAGAGTCCCGTCCACAGGAAACCATCTCAAGCGGATCAGCAGCGTAGAGATGTCCCCAACCGATACAGGCGAGCGGTCCATCCTGGGTCCCGACGAGCGGTCCATCCTGGGTCTCGACTCTGGACAGCCAGTACTTCATCCATGGTCATCGGACCGGACCCCTTCCACAAGGGAGGGGGGGACATAGGAGAAAGAAAAGAAGCGGCAGATCAACTGGTCTAAAAAGGAGGTCTATTTAAAGGCTAGAGTATACAGATGAGTTTTAAGGTGAGACTTAAATGCTTCTACTGAGGTAGCATCTCGAACTGTTACCGGGAGGGCATTCCAGAGTACTGGAGCCCGAACGGACGACGACCACTGTACCCATGGAGTCATGCCGCCCAAATGGAAACAATTGATACTATATATATTAATATGATTTTCAAGATGTTTATCCAGATTATTCTTTTTGTTAGTCCTAGTAGATCTGACGTTTATCTCGAAACAGCTCTCGGTGCGCCCCGCCTCGCTGCTGGTCCGCCGGCCACGCCTCCCCACAGAGACGTTCACCATAAGACGGACGACCACTGTACCCATGGAGTCATGCCGCCCAAATGGAAACAATTGATACTATATATATTAATATGATTTTCAAGATATTTATCCAGATCTTAAAGTGGATAATTTCATTAAATTGTTAGATTATTTTGCGAAGAAAAATCCATAGTATAAGCCGCAGAGTTCAAAGCTTGGGAAGAAAGAAGTAGCTTTCTGTACTGAAAAAAACAGTATACCTTCACCATTGTAAATCACATGTTTTATCAAGAGATTTAATTGTGCTCCTACACAGCATCGCTCTTCTTTTTGGGACCTTTTTTTGTACTCTCGTCTCCAGGGAGATTGCAACTCTGGGCGCCACGGGGGAAGCACTTGAATCAATACCTACTGGGCACTATTCTAATCCATTTAGCACTGATGGGAAGGATGGATATCATTGATTGCACTAATTGTAGTCAAGTTCCCTCTACACTTTTAGTCAAATCGATACGATAGTGAAGGTTTCAACGCTTGTGAGATTAAGAGACAACAATGCCTGTTCTTGATTTAGCCTTTATAGCTCATCACTATTTAGTTTTTTTTACAGTGGAAAAAACATTATAAAGGTTTCCTCTACTTGCCATGTATTGGATTTTCTGGACCCAAAAAATTGCTTTGAGGTTGGTAAGCACAACCACAATTATACAACACCAGGTTACAAGGCTCACTGTCGATTTTTGAGAAAATTAAAGGATTTTAAGTGCGCCTTCAAGTCGGAAAATTACGGTAATAAGAACTTCTGTTGCTGTGGATATTATTGTATTATTCCCTGTGGACTCGGTGGAGTTTGCATGTTCTCCCCGCGACTGCGTGGGTTCCCTTCGGGTACTCCGGCTTCCTCCCACCTCCAAAGACATGCACCTGGGGATAGGCCCCTCCCACCTCCAAAGACATGCACCTGGGGATAGGCTCCTCCCACCTCCAAAGACATGCACCTGGGGATAGGCCCCTCCCACCTCCAAAGACATGCACCTGGGGATAGGCCCCTCCCACCTCCAAAGACATGCACCTGGGGATAGGCCCCTCCCACCTCCAAAGACATGCACCTGGGGATAGGCTCCTCCCATCTCCAAAGACATGCACTTGGGGATAGGCTCCTCCCATCTCCAAAGACATGCACCTGGGGATAGGCCCCTCCCACCTCCAAAGACATGCACCTGGGGATAGGCCCCTCCCACCTCCAAAGACATGCACCTGGGGATAGGCCCCTCCCACCTCCAAAGACACGCACCTGGGGATAGGTTGATTGGCAACACTAAATGCTCCCTAGTGTGTGAATGTTGTCCGTCTATCTGTGTTGGCCCTGTGATGAGGTGGCGACCTGTCCAGGGTGTACCCGCCATTCCGCCTGAGTGTAACCGGGATAGGCTCCAGCATCCCTGCCACGCCAAAAGGGACAAGCAGTAGAAAAATGGATGGAGCAAGCTTGCACAGGTGTCAGAATGCATGCAGAAGAGCCGCACAACACCTGGTTGAAATATGCCTACTTCCTCCCAGTTGAAAGAAACATCGGCTTTTGTGAACGTCGCCTCGGTTAAACAAAAGAAATGAAGAAAGAAAAGATACCTGGGAAAGGTTTTGGACTCTCAACAGTTGTCAGCCTAATCTGAAAGGACCATCGCACTGGAATGGATGGCTGAGATGAATCAACCTTATCAACCCGCTGTTGTGGAGGGGGAAGAGAGTGACGGGAGTTTCGACTTGTGTGTGTGTGTGTGTGTGTGTGTGTGTGTGGCCTGGAATCCCCAGTGGGAGCAAATGTGCCGGAGTGCATGCATACAGTAGCTGTCTCCTGTGGGAAGATAATATTGAACACAGCAGGCTTGTGAGGAGAGAGTGCAGCATACACACTATATTGCCAAAAGTATTTGGCCAGCCATCCAAATGACGGGAATCGGGCCTCCTAAAAACACTTGACCCGGTGTATCAAATCAAGCACTCCAGCATGACGACTGTTTCTACCAACCCCGTTTCCATATGAGCTGGGAAATTTGCGTCGGATGTAAATATAAACGGAATACGATGATTTGCAAATCCGTTTCAACCCATATTCAGTTGAATATGCTACAGAGACAACATATCCATCCATCCATCTTCTTCCGCTTATCCGAGGTCGGGTCGCGGGGGCAGCAGCCTAAGCAGGGAAGCCCAGACTTCCCTTTCCCCAGCCACTTCGTCTAGCTCTTCCCGGGGGATCCCGAGGCGTTCCCAGGCCAGCCGGGAGACATAGTCTTCCCAACGTGTCCTGGGTCTTCCCCGTGGCCTCCTACCGGTTGGACGTGCCCTAAACACCTCCCTAGGGAGGCGTTCGGGTGGCATCCTGACCAGATGCCCGAACCACCTCATCTGGCTCCTCTCCATGTGGAGGAGCAGCGGCTTTACTTTGAGTTCCTCCCGGATGGCAGAGCTTCTCACCCTATCTCTAAGGGAGAGACCCAAACTCATTTGGGCCGCTTGTACCCGTGATCTTATCCTTTCGGTCATGACCCAAAGCTCATGACCATAGGTGAGGATGGGAACGTAGATCGACCGGTAAATTGAGAGCTTTGCCTTCCGGCTCAGCTCCTTCTTCACCACAACGGATCAGTACAACGTCCGCATTACTGAAGACGCCGCACCGATCCGCCTGTCGATCTCACGATCCACTCTTCCCTCACTCGTGAACAAGACTCCTAGGTACTTTAACTCCTCCACTTGGGGCAGGGTCTCCTCCCAACCCGGAGATGGCATTCCACCCTTTTCCGGGCGAGAACCATGGACTCGGACTTGGAGGTGCTGATTCTCATTCCGGCCGCTTCACACTCGGCTGCGAACCGATCCAGCGAGAGCTGAAGATCCCGGTCAGATGAAGCCAACAGGACCACATCGTCTGCAAAAAGCAGAGACCTAATCCTGCGGCCACCAAACTCATAAGCTTAATATTTTTTGGAAATAATAATTAACTTCGAATTTCACGGCTGCGTCAGACCACGGAACACTTTTCCACTTGGCATCAGTCCATCTTAGATGATCTCGGGCCCAGAGAAGCCGGCGGCGTTTCTGGATGTTGTTGATAAATGGCTTTGGCTTTGCATAGTAGAGCTTTAACTTGCACTTAAGGTTGTAGCGACCAACTGTATTTAGTGACAGTGGTTTTATGAAGTGTTCCTGAGCCCATGTGGTGATATCCTTTAGAGATTGATGTTGATTTTTGATACAGAGCCGTCTGAGGGATGGAAGGTTACGGTCATTCAATGTTGTTTTTTCCGGCCATGCCGCTTACGTGGAGTGATTTCTCCAGATTCTCTGAACCTTTTGATGATATTATGGAGCGTAGATGTTGAAATCCCTAAATTTCTTGCAATTGGACTTTGAGAAACGTTGTTCTTAAACTGTTTGACTATTTGCTC
Organism: Nerophis ophidion; assembly: GCF_033978795.1. Taxonomy (NCBI): domain Eukaryota; kingdom Metazoa; phylum Chordata; class Actinopteri; order Syngnathiformes; family Syngnathidae; genus Nerophis; species Nerophis ophidion. The sequence goes on from NC_084615.1 coordinate 6,541,650, forward strand.
ACACAGTTGTGGACAAAGGGGTGTACCTCGCCCCATCCTTTCTTGGGAAGTTGCTTCTATCAATCAATCAATCAATGTTTATTTATATAGCCCCAAATCACAAATGTCTCAAAGGACTGCACAAATCATTAAGACTACAACATCCTCGGAAGAACCCACAAAAGGGCAATGAAAACTCACACCCAGTGGGCAGGGAGAATTCACATCTAGTGGGACGCCAGTGACAATGATGACTATGAGAAACCTTGGAGAGGACCTCAGATGTGGGCAACCCCCCCCCTCTAGGGGACCGAAAGCAATGGATGTGGAGCGGGTCTAACATGATACTGTGAAAGTTCAATCCATAGTGGCTCCAACACAGCCGCGAGAGTTCAGTTCAAGCGGATCCAAGACAGCAGCGAGAGTCCCGTCCACAGGAGACCATCTCAAGCGGAGGCGGGTCAGCAGCGTAGAGATGTCCCCAACCGTTACAGGCGAGCGGTCCATCATGGGTCTCGACTCTGGACAGCCAGTACTTCACCCATGGTCATCGGACCGGACCCCCTCCACAAGGGAAGGGGGGACATAGGAAAAAGAAAAGAAGCGGCAGATCAACTGGTCTAAAAAGGAGGTCTATTTAAAGGCTAGAGTATACAAATGAGTTTTAAGGTGAGACTTAAATGCTTTTACTGAGGTAGCATCTCGAACTGTTACCGGGAGGGCATTCCCAATCATGGCACCCACCTGTTCCCAATTAGCCTGCACACCTGTGGGATGTTCCAGATAAGTATTTGATGAGCATTCCTCAACTTTATCAGTATTTATTACCACCTTTCCCAACTTCTTTGTCACGTGTTGCTGGCATCAAATTCTAAAGTTAATGATTATTTGCACAAAAAAAAAAAAAAGTTTCTCAGTTTGAACATCAAATATGTTGTCTTTGTAGCATATTCAACTGAATATGGGTTGAAAAGGATTTGCAAATCATTGTATTCTGTTTATATTTACATCTAACACAATTTCCCAACTCATGGAAACGTGGTTTGTAAAAACATTTGTGAAAAAAGGGCCGCTCTTTTGATTGATTGATTGATTGATACTTTTATTAGTAGATTGCACAGTACAGTACATATTCCGTACAATTGACCACTAAATGGTAACACCCCAATAAGTTTTTCAACTTGTTTAAGTCGGGGTCCACGTTAATCAATTCATGGTACAAATATATACTATCAACATAAAACAGTCATCACACAGGTTAATCATCATATTGAATTATTTACATTATTTACAATCCGGGGGGTGGGATGAGGAGCTTTGGTTGATATCAGAACTTCAGTCATCAACAATTGCATCAACAGAGAAATGGACATTGAAACAGTGTAGGTCTTATTTAGTAGGATATGTACAGCCAGCAGAGAACATGGTGAGTTCACATAGCATAAGAACAAGTATATACATTAGAAGTACATTTGAGTTGTTTATAATCCGGGGAGATGGGATGTGAATGGAGGAGGGTATTAGTAAAGTGTTGAAGTTGCCTGGAGGTGTTGTTTTAGAGCGGTTTTGAAGGAGGATAGAGATGCACTTACTTTTATACCTGTTGGGAGTGCATTCCACATTGATGTGGCATAGAAAGAGAATGAGTTAAGACCTTTGTTAGATCGGAATCTGGGTTTGATGTGGTTTGCGGAGCTCCCCCTGGTGTTGTGGTTATGGGGTCATTTACATTAAGGAAGTAATTTGACATGTACTTCGGTATCAAGGAGGTGTAGCGGATTTTATAGACCAGGCTCAGTGCAAGTTGTTTGACTCTGTCCTCCACCCTGAGCCAGCCCACTTTGGAGAAGTGGGTTGGAGTGAGGTGTGATCTGGGGTGGAGGTCTAAAAGTAACCGGATTATCTTATTCTGGGATGTTTGGAGTCTAGATTTGAGGGTTTTGCAGGTGCTGGGGTACCAGGAGGTGCAAGCGTAATCGAAGAAGGGTTGAATGAGAGTTCCCGCTAGAATCCTCAAGGTGCTTTTGTTGACCAGAGAGGAGATTCTGCAGAGGAATCTCGTTCTTTGGTTGACCTTTTTGATCACCTTGGTTGCCATTTTATCACAGGAAAGATTAGCCTCTAGAATGTTATTTCATCAAAAAGAGAGAAACTATTTTGGAGGGCAGTATCCGCCGTATAAACATTTGCATCTGTGTTAATGGATCCCAGTTGTAAGTAGTCTTTTATCTCGTTTCTAATGAGTAAAATGTTCTAATTAAAGAAATTCACAGAGTCATCTGTCGAGTAGGTGGAGCTACTGGGAGAATGTTGGGTTAGCGATGCTACCGTACTTAACAAATATTTAGGATCATTTTTATTGAGGTGAATGAGATTTGAGTAATAATTAGCTTTAACGTGGACCCCGACTTAAACAAGTTGAAAAAATAATTGGGGTGTTACCATTTAGTGGTCAATTGTACGGAATATGTACTGTACTGTGCAATCTACTAATAAAAGTATCAATAAATCAATCAATCAGCTCAGGTAAGCATGCGGTCAGGTTCAAGCACCGAACTATTTGTTAAACTGGACAAGAAGCAAGGAATTAAGCAGGGACAGGATTTAATTAAGCTCATGAGGAAAGTGCGTGGAACTGCACCTTCGTACAGTGTCACCACACGCTCTGAGGAAGAAGTTCCCCGTTCCTCCCCATTTATTTGGGCATTCCCCTGATTACATAGCTGAAGCTGCTTCTTAGGGGGAGGGGTCACATTAAGCAGCCCAGCCCACACGATACATAAAGTTAACACAAAATGTGCTTGGAGCGGTGTCAGGTTAGCCCCCTCTCTGCTTGTCCGTCTTATCTTCTTGGAGACTTTGGGTCCTGATTTGGCCCCTCCCATGGATGTCCAAAACTGAAAAACAGAGACTTCTACGGGGGAGGCGAATTCCATGACACACAGCACACACACATGACGAGCTTCGAGAGCACAAGTGGAGAGTAACCAGGGCAACCTGAACTGCAAGCAAAAGAGTTGTGTGATTACTTATATACAATTATTCTGACACGTTATCAAGTTATATACAGTATAAGTTATTAAACTATCACTCCATGCTTGATGGACAACCTCAAGTTTAGTCGCACGCCATTTTCCTTCCAATCAATCAATCAATCAATCAATCAATCAATCAATCAATCAATCAATCAATCAATCAATGTTTATTGATACAGACCTAAATCACAAGTGTCTCAAAGGGCTGCACAAGCCACAACGACATCCTCAGCTCAGAGCCCACAAAAGGGCAAGGAAAAACTCACAAACCAGTGGGATATCAATGTGAATGACTATGAGAAACCTTGGAGAGGACCGCAGATGTGGTAGGACACCCCCCCCCCCCCCCCCCCTCCCCCCCGGCCTCTTAGGGGAGACCGGACGCAATGGACGTTGAGTGGATCTAATATGATGTTGTGAGAGTCCAGTCCGTAGTAGATCTAACATAATAGTGAGAGAGTCCAGTCCATAGTGGATCTAACATAATAGTGAGAGTCCGGTTCATAGTGGATCTAACATAATAGTGAGAGTCCAGTCCATAGTGGAGCTAACATAATAGTGTGAGGGTCCAGTCCATAGTGGATCTAACATAATAGTGTGAGAGTCCAGTCCATAGTGGATCTAACATAATAGTGAGAGTCCAGTCCATAGTGGATCTAACATAATAGTGAGAGAGTCCAGTCCATAGTGGATCTAACATAATAGTGTGAGAGTCCAGTCCATTTTGGATCCAACATAATAGTGTGAGAGTCCAGTCCATAGTGGATCTAACATAATAAAGTGAAAGTCCAGTCTACAGTGGATCTAACATAATAGTGTGAGTCCAGTCCATAGTGGATCCAACATATTAGTGAGAGTCCAGTCCATAGTGGCTCTAACATATTAGTGAGAGTCCCGTCCATAGTGGATCTAACATAATAGTGTGACAATCCAGTCCATAGTGGATCCAACATAATAGTGAGAGTCCAGTCCATAGTGGATCCAACATAATGGTGAAAGTGTCCAGTCCATTTTGGATCCAACATAATAGTGTGAGAGTCCAGTCCATAGTGGATCCAACACAATAGTGAAAGTCCAGTCCATAGTGGATCTAACATAATAAAGTGAGAGTCCAGTCCATAGTGGATCTAACATAATGGTGAAAGTCCAGTCCATAGTGGATCTAACATAATAGTGTGAGAGTCCAGTCCAGAGTGGATCCAACATAATAGTGAGAGTGCAGTCCATAGTGGATCTAACATAATGGTGTGAGAGTCCAGTCCATTTTGGATCCAACATGATAGTGTGAGAGTCCAGTCCATTTTGGATCCAACATAATAGTGTGAGAGTCCAGTCCATTGTGGATCTAACATAATAGTGAGAGTCCAGTCCATAGTGGATCTAACATAATAGTAAGCGAGTCCAGTCCATAGTGGAGCCAGCAAGAGACCATCCCGAGCGGAGACGGGTCAGCAGCGCATAGATGTCCCCAACTGATGCACAGGCGAGCGGTCCACCCTGGGACCTCACTCTGGACAGCCAGCGCCTCATCCATGGCCACCTGACTTGTGCCCCCCGTCCCCCCACCTACCTCCACAAGGGAGAAGAGGGCAGAGGAGAAAAGAAAAGAAACGGCAGATCAACTGGTCTAAAAAGGAGGTCTATTTAAAGGCTAGAGTATACAGATGAGTTTTAAGGTGAGACTTAAATGCTTCTAATGAGGTAGCATCTCGAACTGTTACCGGGAGGGCATTCCAGAGTACTGGAGCCCCAATAGAAAACGCTCTATAGCCCGCAGACTTTTTTTGGGCTTTGGGAATCACTAATAAGCCGGAGTCTTTTGAAGGCAGATTTCTTGCCGGGACATATGGTACAATACAATCAGCGAGATACGATGGAGCTAGACCGTGTAGTATTTTAGTAAATAGTAAAACCTTAAAGTCACATCTTAAATGCACAGGAAACTAGCGCAAACTTCCTTCTGTAAACCAGAGGGTACACCTTTTGGGGACTGTTTTTAGCTTTAGCGATGCTATGCTATCAATGGTGTCAAGCAGGGTGTCACTAAGTGAAGTTGTCGACAGAGCCTACGTCATTTGGGAAGTATAAAGTCTGGGTTCAGATTCCATTGCATAGTTCAACTTTTTTTTTGCCGGTATCTGCTTTGAATAGAAAGATCTAGGCCACATAGTTCACACTCTTATCTTACTGATAGGATGCAGTGCGTCTCCCATAACAATGTGACCTCGGACTATGTTAAGGTAACGTGTGGAGTTCCCCAGGGTTCGGTCCTTGGCCCTGCACTCTTCAGCATCTACACGCTGCCGCTAGGTGACATCATACCCAAATACGGTGTTAGCTTTCACTGTTATGCTGATGACACCCAACTCTACATGCCCCTAAAGCTGACCAACACGCCGGACTGTAGTCAGCTGGAGGCGTGTCTTAATGAAATTAAACAATGGACGTCCGCTAACTTTTTGCAACTTAACGCCCAAAAAACGGAAATGCTGATTATCGGTCCTGCTAGACACCGACCTCTATTTAATAATACAACTTTAACATTTGACAACCAAATAATAAAACAAGGTGACTCTGTAAAAAATCTGGGTATTATCTTCGACCCAACTCTCTCCTTTGAGTCACACATTAAAAGCGTTACTAAAACGGCCTTCTTTCATCTCCGTAATATCGCTAAAATTCGCTCCATTTTGTCCACTAAAGACGCCGAGATCATTATCCATGCGTTTGTTACGTCTCGTCTCGATTACTGTAACGTATTATTTTCGGGTCTCCCCATGTCTAGCATTAAAAGATTACAGTTGGTACAAAATGCGGCTGCTAGACTTTTGACAAGAACAAGAAAGTTTGATCACATTACGCCTGTACTGTATATACCTTTATATACATATATACATACATATATACCTGTACTGGCTCACCTGCACTGGCTTCCTGTGCACTTAAGATGTGACTTTAAGGTTTTACTAATTACGTATGAAATACTACACGGTCTAGTTCCAGCCTATCTTGCCGATTGTATTGTACCATATGTCCCGGCAAGAAATCTGCGTTCAAAAGACTCCGGCTTATTAGTGATTCCTAGAGCCCAAAAAAAGTCTGCGGGCTATAGAGCGTTTTCCGTTCGGGCTCCAGTACTCTGGAATGCCCTCCCGGTAACAGTTCGAGATGCTACCTCAGTAGAAGCATTTAAGTCTCACCTTAAAACTCATCTGTATACTCTAGCCTTTAGATAGACCTCCTTTTTACACCAGTTGATCTGCCGCTTCTTTTCTTTCTCCTATGTCCCCCCCTCCCTTGTGGAGGGGGTCCGGTCCGATGACCATGGATGAAGTACTGGCTGTCCAGAGTCGAGACCCAGGATGGACCGCTCGGTTGGGGACATCTCTACGCTGCTGATCCACCTCCGCTTGAGATGGTTTCCTGTGGACGGGACTCTCGCTGCTGTCTTGGATCCGCTTTGAACTGAACTCTCGCGGCTGTGTTGGAGCCACTATGGATTGAACTTTCACAGTATCATGTTAGACCCGCTCGACATCCATTGCTTTCGGTCCCCTAGAGGGGGGGGGGGGGGGGGGGGGGTTGCCCACATCTGAGGTCCTCTCCAAGGTTTCTCATAGTCAGCATTGTCACTGGCGTCCCACTGGATGTGAATTCTCCCTGCCCACTGGGTGTGAGTTTTCCTTGCCCTTTTGTGGGTTCTTCCGAGGATGTTGTAGTCGTAATGATTTGTGCAGTCCTTTGAGACATTTGTGATTTGGGGCTATATAAATAAACATTGATTGATTGATTGACTCTGTTTGCTGCACCATAGCCATGTTGGTCAGGTGGCCCAGCACTTGGTTTACGTCCGTTCCAAAGTCACATGACAGAATATGACCCATAGACCAAGGACACAATGACCTTGTCTCGTCCCCAAAGACCTACTTTATGTTGTCATTTTTTTTTTTTATAGCTCGGTCAAATCCTGAGAAGCCCCTTCATGAAGTTCGTGGCCCACGCCGTCTCCTTCACCATCTTCCTGGGCCTTCTGGTCGTCAACGCCTCAGATCGCTTCGAGGGGGTCAAGAACCTGCCCAACGAGACCATCACGGACCACCCGCGGCAGGTGTTCCGGGTCAAGACCACCCAGTTTTCCTGGACAGAGATGCTGATCATGAAGTGGGTGTTAGGTGAGTTGTGAGAATGGAAGCTGAAAACTGGCAGTTCAGCGTATTGTTTCATGACACAGGTGGTCCTCGGTTTAGGACGCTCCATGTTTTGTGTTTTTAGGGCTATAAACACTGGACTCATTAAAAAACAACTGTAAATTCCGGACTATAAGCCACTATTTATTTTCCTGCATTTTGACAGGACTTGTAAGACGGTGCAACTATTTTATGGGTTTTTCTTCGCCGGCGGCCCAAATAAAACATAGTTAAAAAAATCTCTGCTTTTCTGCCGATATCCGGTATTCCGATATTGTCCAACTCTTAATTACCAATTCCGATATCAACTGATACTGATATATATAGTCGTGGCATTAACACATTTTTATGCCTAATTTTGTTGTGATGCCCTGCTGGATGCATTAAACAATGTAACAAGCATACTTGCCAACCTTGAGACTTCCGATTTCGGGAGGTGGGGGGCGTGGTCGGGGGTGGGGAGGGGCGGGGTCATGATTAAGAGTCAAGTATTTCATATATATATACTGTATATATATATATATATATATATATATATATATATATATATATATATATATATACTTGACTTTCTGTGAATTCTAGCTATATATTTTTTATTATACACACATATATATATATATATATATAAATAAAATAAATACTTGAATTTCAGTGTTAATTTATTTACACATATACACACAGATAACACTTGTTTACTCATTGTTGAGTTAAGGGTTGAATAGTCCATCCTTTTTCTATTCTCTGTCACTATTTTTGGGGCGGGGTCATGATTAAGAGTCAAGTATTTCATATATACATATATATATATATATATATATATATATATACTGTATATATATATATATATATATATATATATATATACTTGACTTTCTATGAATTCTAGCTATATATATATATTTATTTTATTATACACACACACATATATATATATATATATATATATATATATATATATATATATATATATATATATATATATATATATATATATATAAATAAAATAAATACTTGAATTTCAGTGTTAATTTATTTACACATATACACACAGATAACACTCGTTTACTCATTGTTGAGTTAAGGGTTGAATTGTCCATCCTTTTTCTATTCTCTGTCACTATTCTTCTAACCATACACATGTACAGTAGATGGCGGTAATGTCCTGTTTAAGAGTGTCACAACATTGCTGTTTACGGCAGACAAACTGCTTTACGGTAGACGAAAACGTGACCGCTGTTGTTGTGTGTTGTTTTACCGCGCTGGGAGGATGTTAATGAAACTGCCTAACAATAAACCCACATAAGAAACCAAGAACTCGTCCTTGATCATTCTGCAGTTATAATGTCATTGGGCAGACATGCTGTTTATATTGTGGGAAAGCAGACGTGAAAACAGGCTTTCCTCACTCAGGTCCACATGGAGCTGGAGGGAGCGTGGCCTCCAGCTCCGCCTGAATTTCGGGAGATTTTTGGGAAAAAATTGGTCCCGGGATGTTTTTGGGAGAGGCTGGTAAGGGAGGGTTGGCAAGTATGGTTACAAGGTTTTCCAAAATAAATGTAAATTTAAATAAATTCAAATTCTAGGTCTAAGTCTAAGAAAGTGCATTTTTCTTTATTTTTTTTAAAAACATGCCTCAAAACAACAGCTACAAAAACAATGAGGGCACACAGCTTCAGTCCAGAGTATACTAGAGTAATAAAGTAAACAATAACATAGTCCTCCTTTATTGCAAGACTGCCTGGTATACTGTATAACAAGAAATTACAAACTGGGCTATGTCTGACCTTCTCTAATGTATTTGCATGAGTAACACAAATGTGCTGCAAGCTGGTGGTGAGTGCTTGAAGTGGCCTACTAGTCAGTCAGAGCTTCTGAAATGCTGCTTCGAGACGGGGCCTCTCCGTTCACTGCAAGCTGCAAAGTGTGCGCCATGCAGGGCAGACTAGCCACACCAAACTCCACCGTTGTGTGTTGTCCCTGACCACAACGTGGTTTTTGTTGTACTTTTGTTTTTTCCGTGGAGTTTACTGTTACGGTAGCACAATTAGCCCCGAACGGGCTAACATCACGACTTAACGTGTCACACGTCAGATTCGCCCAGCGACTCTCTGTCGGAGTATCAGCGCCAGGGTGCAGTGGACCACAGTTTTGTATTGTCGCTCGGTCCTTCGGCGGAGTGCTTCGGAAGCTGCCGGGCCCCTCGTGTAACCCGGCCCGGACTGTTACAGCGGCGCCGGAGGAGGGAGCGCGATAGAGACACACACAGCATCCCCGTGGGACTCGGCTGGGTGCGTTTTGGACATTTCAGGCATCCCAGGACATGCGTGGCCGGCGGCGGGACTTTTGGGACTCAAACCCGGATAGGTGTTTTGAACATTTTTGGGGACTTTTGCCAACTTTTCCAACTTTTATCCCCCTCTCGCCGTGGGACTCGGCCGGGTGGACATTTTCAGTAACAGAGAAAGCGAGCAGGCGGGTGAGGGAGGGAGCAAGAGTGCGTACGGGTCTAGTGGAAAAGCAGCAAAAACGTTTCTCTGCTCGCATCACGCAAGTGACGTCAATGTTCGAGCCATATACCACACCGTGATTGGTAGATTCCTTTAGCGCCGCACAACGCCGTCAAGCGGCATTCATATAAAACTTGCGGGCCGCACCAACATTAAAGTTTCATATTAAATTAGGGGCTGCAAAATAACGTCTTGCGGGCAGCAATTGGCCTGTGGGCCGCTTGTCTGAGACCCCTGCTTTAAAATAATCCCAAACCACAGACATGGTGTCGTTAGTCAGTCATCGAGCAAGCTTGCTTGTTACCCACGGCTACAGCACCGGCAACAACACACTCTTTTTTTAAAAAGTCATTAATTTTACTTTCTGAAACCGATAATGATAATTTCCGATATCACATTTTAAAGCATTTATCAGCATTTATGTTTAGACATCTCTAAAAAAAATCTACTTGAAAGTAATATTTGAAGTTGTGCAGAATGACGATAAGGCAGGGCAGCCCCCTCCCTACAGAGAATTACAAGACCAATAAACATTTCATTCCCCTTTATCTCCCAAATGAAAACCCCCACCTGAGTTCCACCTGTAGACACAATGACTTGGCAGGGCCCGGAACGTAAGGAGGAAAACAATAGGCGTAAGACAGTAAGCGTAATAAGAAGATAGATGCTAGTGATCTAAGAATAATATATTCAATTATGTGGATTGATAGATAAAACAATGCAATAGTCCGTCAGACCTCAGCTGCTCGTGTTTGTACACAAACACATGGCTGATTGATCTACAGCAAAGTGCTTCCACACGAAGATGCAGACTTTACATGAAAGTCTGTGTTGGGGCCAATTTCATACCTTTTGTACATGAAATATGCTGGAAACAATTGAATGCGCATTAATATGTTCTAAGCCAGGGCTGTCAAACCTACTCAGTGGTCTAGTGGTTAGAGCAGGGGTGCCCACACTTCTTCTGCAGGCGAGCTACTTTTCAATTGACCAACTCGAGGGGATCTACCTCATTTATATATATCATTTATATTTATTTATTTATGAAAAAGACATTTTTGTAAACAAGTTAAATGTGTTTAATGATAATACAAGCATGTGTAACACATATAGATGTCTTTCTTTCACAAAGACAAGAATATAAGTTGGTGTATTACCTGATTCTGATGACTCGCATTGATTGGAATCAGACAGTAATGATGATAACGCCCACATTTTCAAATGGAGGAGAAAAAAAGTTGTCCTTTCTGTACAATACCACATGAAAGTGGTTGGTTTTTGGCATCTAATTCATCCAGCTTCCATACAATTTACAAGAAAAACATTGGCGGCAAATTCCGTAGCTTGCTTGATTGACATTCACGGCACCCGAGGGTCTTGTGAGATGACGCTGGCTGCTGCCAGTTCATTATTATGAAAAAATGACAGAGAGGAAGGCCAGAAACACTTTTTATTTCAACAGACTTTCGCGCCGTCCCTTCCGTCAAAACTCTAGAGGCCGACTGCACATTTCCTATCTTCGCAATAAAAGCCCTGCTTCATGCTGCCTGCGCTAACAAAATAAGAGTCTCGGAAAGCTGGCGTGCACAAGTGATGTGCACGCCAGCTTTCTGAGGGATCGCTTGTGCACGCCAGTTTTCCGAGACTCTGTATTTAGTTAGCGCAGGCAGCATGAAGCAGGGCTTTTATTGTGAAGATAGGAAATGTGCAGTCGGCCTTTAGAGTTTTGACGGAAGGTACGGCGCGAGAGTCTGTTGAAATAAAAAGTGTTTCTCGCCTTCCTCTCGGTCATATTTTCATAATAATGATCTTGCAGCAGCCAGCGTCATCTCACAAGACCCTCCGGTACCGTGAATGTCATTTAAGTGACGTCTTGGTGAAGATTGATGATCACTAATTTTAAAGTCTATTTTTTTTAAAAGCCTGGCTGGAGATCGACTGACACACCCCCCGCGGTCGACTGGTAGCTCGCGATCGACGTAATGGGCACCCCTGGGTTAGAGTGGCACCCCTGAGATGGGTAGGTTGTGAGTTCAAACCCCGGCCGAGTCATACCAAAGACTATAAAAATGGGACCCATTACCTCCCTTCTTGGCACTCAGCATCAAAGGTTGGAATTGGGGGTTAAATCGCCAAAAATGATTCCCAGGCGCGGCATCGCTGCTGCTCACTGCTCCCCTCAACTCCCATAGGGTGAACAAGGGCGATGGGTCGAATGCAGAGAATAATTGTGTGTGTGTGTGTGTGTGTGTGTGTGTGACTTTCATTGGTACTTTACTTTAACTTTAAACTCATTTTAGCTCAGGGGCCACATGGAAGAAAATCTATTAGCAAGTGGGCAGTAATGGTAAAATCATGGCAGGATAACTTAAACATAAAACACAACTTCAGATGTGAAATAATTGAAAACATGTTTTATATTCTAGTTTCTTCAAAATAGCCTCCCTTTGCTCTGATTACTGATTCGCACACTCTTGGCATTCTCTCCATGAGCTTTAAGGGGTAGTCATGTATATGTGTATGTATATATATATATATATATATATATATATATATATATATATATATATATATCTTGATTGGATTATCCAGAGAATAGTGCTTGATACCGTGGTAGAGCGCAATATGTAGGTGTGGGAAAAATCACAAGACTACTTCATCTCTACAGAACTGTTTCATGAGGGGTTCCCTCAATCATCAGGAGATTTTAATGGAAGCATTCACATACAATGGTTTATATAGGGCACAGAGTACCCACCTATCCCCACCCACTCTGTGCCCTTGGTCCACTCCAAGCGAGGAATCTTGCAGAGACAGTTAAATTTGGTTCAATTGAGTAGACACATTTTTTGGGCTGTGCTCTAGTTACAGATCCAAACTACGTTCTAAAAGTCCAGCCCGTGTGCTTCCTCTATTTATTTGGGAGGTCCCTGGTTAAATCACTGAAGCTGTTGCTGAGGTAACGGGGTAATCTCGGCAGCTCTAGTTAGACACAATATATGATTATATAAAAATGCAAATGTTCTGACGGGTCGTGATATCGCCTTGTCTCTGCTCCGTCTGCGTCACGGCAGTTACCAGGCCCTTCCTGGATACAGGTACTGATACCAGACTGGCTTGCAGCCTTTTGGATTGCCAGCTTTGCACAGACAAAGAAAAATACAATTTCAGCACAATTGATAATAACTATAGCAACGGCCCTTAAGCATAAGAGTTTTGTGATAATATATACATAATTATTCTAACATCGTCATCCCATTGGGTTGAGTTTTTTCTCGCCCTGATGTGGGCTCTGAGCCGATGATGTCGCTGGAGCTTGTGCAGCCCTTTGAGACACTCGTGATTTAGGGCTACGTTGATTGTAAAGCGCTATACAAGGGTAACATGCGCATGACGTTAAAGTGGAGGCTCTTCCATGGGGTCTTGGGGCACCATGAAGTTAACCCCTTTACTACTGTTACCCCAGGTGGCCCCTTGGCAAAGACTTAGTACCTGACTGCCCCCTAGCCAGGGATACGGTGAAGACCTCAACGGCGGAGCAGGCGGAGGACGGTAGGTTTAAGAACTACAACAACGGCTGCGATGGCGGAAGAAGGCTGCAGCAGAAAAATGGTCCCCATTCGTCTTGGACTCAATGCCTCACCATGGATGGTGTGCTGCAGTCTCCCCACGTTAAACAAAGTCACGCACAGGCATCCTCCATAAAGTATACACCCCAACCAGGAGGATCATCATACTCAATCGAGTGACCGCCGATGATCCATCCATCCATCCATCCATCATCTTCCGCTTATCCGAGGTCGGGTCGCGGGGGCAACAGCCTAAGCAGGGAAACCCAGACTTCCCTCTCCCCAGCCACTTCGTCTAGCTCTTCCCGGGGGATCCCGAGGCGTTCCCAGGCCAGCCGGGAGACATAGTCTTCCCAACGTGTCCTGGGTCTTCCCCGTGGCCTCCTACCGGTTGGACGAGCCCTAAACACCTCCCTAGGGAGGCGTTCGGGTGGCATCCTGACCAGATGCCCGAACCACCTCATCTGGCTCCTCTCGATGTGGAGGAGCAGCGGCTTTACTTTGAGTTCCTCCCGGATGACAGAGCTTCTCACCCTATCTCTAAGGGAGAGACCCAAACTCATTTGGGCCGCTTGTACCCGTGATCTTATCCTTTCGGTCATGACCCAAAGCTCATGACCATAGGTGAGGATGGGAACGTAGATCGACCGGTAAATTGAGAGCTTTGCCTTCCGGCTCAGCTCCTTCTTCACCACAACAGATCGGTACAACGTCCGCATTACTGAAGACGCCGCACCGATCCGCCTGTCGATCTCACGATCCACTCTTCCCTCACTCGTGAACAAGACTCCTAGGTACTTGAACTCCTCCACTTGGGGCAGGGTCTCCTCCCCAACCCGGAGATGGCACTCCACCCTTTTCCGGGCGAGAACCATGGACTCGGACTTGGAGGTGCTGATTCTCATTCCGGTCGCTTCACACTCGGCTGCGAACCGATCCAGCGAGAGCTGAAGATCCCGGTCAGATGAAGCCATCAGGACCACATCATCTGCAAAAAGCAGAGACCTAATCCTGCGGCCACCAAACTCATAAACTTAATTTTTTTGGGAAATAATAATTAACTTCGAATTTCACGGCTGCGTCAGACCACATAACACTTTTCCACTTTGCATCAGTCCATCTTAGATGATCTCGGGCCCAGAGAAGCCGGCGGCGTTTCTGGATGTTGTTGATAAATGGGTTTGGCTTTGCATAGTAGAGCTTTAACTTGCACTTACAGATGTAGCGACCCTTTTCCGGGCGAGAACCATGGACTCGGACTTGGAGGTGCTGATTCTCATTCCGGTCGCTTCACACTCGGCTGCGAACCGATCCAGCGAGAGCTGAAGATCCCGGTCAGATGAAGCCATCAGGACCACATCATCTGCAAAAAGCCGAGACCTAATCCTGCGGTTACCAAACCGGAACCCCTCAACGCCTTGACTGCGCCTAGAAATTCTGTCCATATGATGACAAGGATAATCCGACACCCCTCATCTATCCACTTAAGGTCATACGGCTTGATTGGTTTCCTATTAGTTTTCTCGTAATGACATTACTCCGCTCCGTTCCAGTCCCTGGTCGCACACGAGTGCAATAAGCGGTCCGAGGTTTAGTTAGAACGAGGTCATTGTGATTCCAGCAGCTTGCTTACAAGACCACAGATTACACTGATGGCTGCACCGCTTCACTAAACAATCCCCTTCTTGTTTTGGCTCCGAAGAGACGACAAATGCGAGCCTGCGCTTCTTTTTCAAGTGGCCAATTCGGAGTGCTTCTTTTCTGAAAATGATTGGTTTTACGTCGCTGACAATCCGTTGTGTTCGCCTTCTCGTTCTTTGATGTGTGCACGCAGGCATGATCTGGTCGGAGTGTAAGGAGATCTGGAGCGACGGGCCCAGAGAGTACATCATGCACCTGTGGAACGTCCTGGACTTCGGCATGCTGTCCATCTTCGTGGCGTCCTTCACGGCGCGCTTCATGGCCTTCCTCAAGGCGTCCAAAGCCCAGCAGTACGTGGACATGCACGTGCCCGACGAAGACCTCAGCAACGCCTCGCTGCCGGACGAGGTGGCCTATTTTACTTTCGGTGAGCCGTGTGCTTTTATTGGAGCGTAGTGGAACATCACGTTCCGTGTTGGACAGACGGTCGAGAGGACTATTACGGCAGTTTGCTTGATTGGTCTTTCTAGTTTTTGCCACCATATTTCCAAAAGAGGGCTTCACGGTGGAAGAGGGGTTAGTGCGTCTACCTCATCAATACGAAGGTTCTGCGGTCCTGGGTTCAAATCCAGGCTCGGGATCTTTCTGTGTGGAGTTTGCATGTTCTCCCCGTGAATGCGTGGGTTCCCTCCGGGTACTCCGGCTTCCTCCCACCTCCAAAAAAATGCACCTGGGGATAGGTTGATTGGCAACACTAAAATGGTCCCTAGTGTGTGAATGTGAGTGTGAATGTTGTCTGTCTATCTGTGTTGGCCCTGCGATGAGGTGGCGACTTGTCCAGGGTGTACCCCGCCTTCCGCCCGATTGTAGCTGAGATAGGCCCCAGCGCCCCCCGCGACCCCAAAAGGGAATAAGCGGTAGAAAAAGGAAGGATTTCCAAAAGATTGGAGGATGAGAGGAACTTCAGTTACACACTTCCATTTAGACGTCAATTTTGTGTACTGTTTGTTCTTCCATTTAGACGTCAATTTTGTGTACTGTTTGTTCTTAATGGGGTCACAGCTGGGGCCTATGTGCCAGCTGGAGACTAGTTGCTGGTCCATCACAGGAAACACATAAACCAGACCTGGGCACAGTAAGGCTTTTGCATGATACACTAGTTTCTGGTGTTATCCCGATACCAATATTTTGGTACCAGTACCAATCCCCTAATTTTGGTACCAGTACCAAAATGTATAAAGGGGACCACAAAAAATGTGATTATAGGCTTTATTTTAACAATAATTCTTAGGGTACTGTCAGGTTCAAACACTGATGACATCAATTAATCAGAAAAGAAGCAAAGAACCAAGCAGAGATAAGAGTTCAATTTAGCCCATGAGGAGAACGCACGGCGCTGAACACTTAGTCACAGTCTCGCCCTATGCTCTAAGGTTCAGCTCCCGCGTCCCTCTTTTTATTCAGAGTTCCACGGTCAAAATCACTGAGGCACCTCTAAAAGGAGTGGTCATATATATTATGCAACACAGGTCCAGGACGCACAGTATGTGACAGAATGGGCTGTCACATACTGTCACCTCATATGTCACATACTGTCACCTCACACGTCACATACTGTCACCTCATACGTCACATACTGTCACCTCACACGTCACATACTGTCACCTCATACGTCACATACTGTCACCTCAAACGTCACATACTGTCACCTCAAACGTCACATACTGTCTCCTCACACGTCACATACTGTCTCCTCACACGTCACATACTGTCACCTCACACGTCACATACTCTCACCTCACACATCACATACTGTCACCTCACACGTCACATACTGTCACCTCATACCTCACATACTGTCACCTCATACCTCACATACTGTCACCTCACATACTGTCACCTCACACGTCACATACTGTCACCTCATACCTCACATACTGTCACCTCATACGTCACATACTGTCACCTCATACGTCACATACTGTCACCTCACACGTCACATACTGTGACCTCACACGTCACATACTGTCACCTCACACATCACATACTGTCGCCTCATACGTCACATACTGTCACCTCATACCTCACATACTGTCACCTCATACGTCACATACTCTCACCTCATACGTCACATACTGTCACCTCACACGTCACATACTGTCACCTCACACGTCACATACTGTCACCTCATACCTCACATACTGTCACCTCATACGTCACATACTGTCACCTCACACGTCACATACTGTCACCTCATACGTCACATACTGTCACCTCATACGTTACATACTGTCACCTCATACCTCACATACTGTCACCTCATACCTCACATACTGTCACCTCACATACTGTCACCTCACACGTCACATACTGTCACCTCATACCTCACATACTGTCACCTCATACGTCACATACTGTCACCTCATACGTCACATACTGTCACCTCACACGTCACATACTGTCACCTCACACGTCACATACTGTCACCTCATACCTCACATACTGTCACCTCATACGTCACATACTGTCACCTCACACGTCACATACTGTCACCTCATACGTCACATACTGTCACCTCACACGTCACATACTGTCACCTCACACGTCACATACTGTCACCTCATACGTCACATACTGTCACCTCACACGTCACATACTGTCACCTCATACATCACATACTGTCACCTCATACCTCACATACTGTCACCTCATACGTCACATACTGTCACCTCACACGTCACATACTGTCACCTCACACGTCACATACAGTCACCTCATACGTCACATACTGTCACCTCATACCTCACATACCGTCACCTCATACCTCACATACTGTCACCTCACATGTCACATACTGTCACCTCACACGTCACATACTGTCTCCTCACACGTCACATACTGTCACCTCACACGTCACATACTGTCACCTCATACCTCACATACTGTCACCTCATACCTCACATACTGTCACCTCACATACTGTCACCTCACACGTCACATACTGTCACCTCATACCTCACATACTGTCACCTCATACGTCACATACTGTCACCTCATACGTCACATACTGTCACCTCACACGTCACATACTGTGACCTCACACGTCACATACTGTCACCTCACACGTCACATACTGTCGCCTCATACGTCACATACTGTCACCTCATACCTCACATACTGTCACCTCATACGTCACATACTCTCACCTCATACGTCACATACTGTCACCTCACACGTCACATCCTGTCACCTCATACCTCACATACTGTCACCTCATACGTCACATACTGTCACCTCACACGTCACATACTGTCACCTCATGCGTCACATACTGTCACCTCATACGTCACATACTGTCACCTCATACCTCACATACTGTCACCTCATACCTCACATACTGTCACCTCACATACTGTCACCTCACACGTCACATACTGTCACCTCATACCTCACATACTGTCACCTCATACGTCACATACTGTCACCTCATACGTCACATACTGTCACCTCACACGTCACATACTGTCACCTCACACGTCACATACTGTCACCTCATACCTCACATACTGTCACCTCATACGTCACATACTGTCACCTCACACGTCACATACTGTCACCTCATACGTCACATACTGTCACCTCACACGTCACATACTGTCACCTCACACGTCACATACTGTCACCTCATACGTCACATACTGTCACCTCACACGTCACATACTGTCACCTCATACATCACATACTGTCACCTCATACCTCACATACTGTCACCTCATACGTCACATACTGTCACCTCACACGTCACATACTGTCACCTCACACGTCACATACAGTCACCTCATACGTCACATACTGTCACCTCATACCTCACATACCGTCACCTCATACCTCACATACTGTCACCTCACATGTCACATACTGTCACCTCACACGTCACATACTGTCACCTCACACGTCACATACTGTCACCTCATACGTCACATACTGTCACCTCATACGTCACATACTGTCACCTCACACCTCACATACTGTCACCTCACACGTCACATACTGTCACCACATACTGTCACCTCACACGTCACATACTCTCACCTCACACGTCACATACTGTCACCTCATACCTCACATACTGTCACATCACACGTCACATACTGTCACCTCATACCTCACATACTGTCACCTCACACGTCACATACTGTCACCTCATACGTCACATACTGTCACCTCATACGTCACATACTGTCACCTCATACGTCACATACTGTCACCTCACACGTCACATACTGTCACCTCACACGTCACATACTGTCCCCTCATACCTCACATACTGTCACCTCATACCTCACATACTGTCACCTCACATACTGTCACCTCACACGTCACATACTGTCACCTCATACCTCACATACTGTCACCTCATACGTCACATACTGTCACCTCATACGTCACATACTGTCACCTCACACGTCACATACTGTCACCTCACACGTCACATACTGTCACCTCATACCTCACATACTGTCACCTCATACGTCACATACTGTCACCTCACACGTCACATACTGTCACCTCATACGTCACATACTGTCACCTCACACGTCACATACTGTCACCTCACACGTCACATACTGTCACCTCATACGTCACATACTGTCACCTCACACGTCACATACTGTCACCTCATACATCACATACTGTCACCTCATACCTCACATACTGTCACCTCATACGTCACATACTGTCACCTCACACGTCACATACTGTCACCTCACACGTCACATACAGTCACCTCATACGTCACATACTGTCACCTCATACCTCACATACCGTCACCTCATACCTCACATACTGTCACCTCACATGTCACATACTGTCACCTCACACGTCACATACTGTCTCCTCACACGTCACATACTGTCACCTCACACGTCACATACTGTCACCTCATACCTCACATACTGTCACCTCATACCTCACATACTGTCACCTCACATACTGTCACCTCACACGTCACATACTGTCACCTCATACCTCACATACTGTCACCTCATACGTCACATACTGTCACCTCATACGTCACATACTGTCACCTCACACGTCACATACTGTGACCTCACACGTCACATACTGTCACCTCACACGTCACATACTGTCGCCTCATACGTCACATACTGTCACCTCATACCTCACATACTGTCACCTCATACGTCACATACTCTCACCTCATACGTCACATACTGTCACCTCATACGTCACATACTCTCACCTCATACCTCACATACTGTCACCTCATACGTCACATACTGTCACCTCACACGTCACATACTGTCACCTCATGCGTCACATACTGTCACCTCATACGTCACATACTGTCACCTCATACCTCACATACTGTCACCTCATACCTCACATACTGTCACCTCACATACTGTCACCTCACACGTCACATACTGTCACCTCATACCTCACATACTGTCACCTCATACGTCACATACTGTCACCTCACACGTCACATACTGTCACCTCACACGTCACATACTGTCACCTCATACCTCACATACTGTCACCTCATACGTCACATACTGTCACCTCACACGTCACATACTGTCACCTCATACGTCACATACTGTCACCTCACACGTCACATACTGTCACCTCACACGTCACATACTGTCACCTCACACGTCACATACTGTCACCTCATACATCACATACTGTCACCTCATACCTCACATACTGTCACCTCATACGTCACATACTGTCACCTCACACGTCACATACTGTCACCTCACACGTCACATACAGTCACCTCATACGTCACATACTGTCACCTCATACCTCACATACCGTCACCTCATACCTCACATACTGTCACCTCACATGTCACATACTGTCACCTCACACGTCACATACTGTCACCTCACACGTCACATACTGTCACCTCATACGTCACATACTGTCACCTCATACGTCACATACTGTCACCTCACACCTCACATACTGTCACCTCACACGTCACATACTGTCACCACATACTGTCACCTCACACGTCACATACTCTCACCTCACACGTCACATACTGTCACCTCATACCTCACATACTGTCACCTCACACGTCACATACTGTCACCTCATACCTCACATACTGTCACCTCACACGTCACATACTGTCACCTCATACGTCACATACTGTCACCTCATACGTCACATACTGTCACCTCATACGTCACATACTGTCACCTCACACGTCACATACTGTCACCTCACACGTCACATACTGTCACCTCATACGTCACATACTGTCACCTCACACGTCTCATACTGTCACCTCATACGTCACATACTGTCACCTCACACGTCACATACTGTCACCTCACACGTCACATACTGTCACCTCACACGTCACATACTGTCACCTCATACGTCACATACTGTCACCTCATACGTCACATACTGTCACCTCATACGTCACATACTGTCACCTCATACCTCACATACTGTCACCTCACACGTCACATACGGTCACCTCACACGTCACATACTGTCACCTCATACGTCACATACTGTCACCTCACACGTCACATACTGTCACCTCATACATCACATACTGTTACCTCATACCTCACATACTGTCACCTCACACGTCACATACTGTCACCTCACACGTCACATACTGTCACCTCACACGTCACATACAGTCACCTCATACGTCACATACTGTCACCTCACACGTCACATACTGTCACCTCACACGTCACATACTGTCACCTCATACCTCACATACTGTCACCTCATACCTCACATACTGTCACCTCACACGTCACATACTGTCACCTCACACGTCACATACTGTCACCTCATACGTCACATACTGTCACCTCATACGTCACATACTGTCACCTCACACCTCACATACTGTCACCTCACACGTCACATACTCTCACCTCACACGTCACATACTGTCACCTCATACCTCACATACTGTCACCTCACACGTCACATACTGTCACCTCATACGTCACATACTGTCACCTCATACGTCACATACTGTCACCTCACACGTCACATACTGTCACCTCATACGTCACATACTGTCACCTCATACGTCACATACTGTCACCTCACACGTCACATACTGTCACCTCATACGTCACATACTGTCACCTTATACGTCAAATACTGTCACCTCACACGTCTCATACTGTCACCTCATACGTCACATACTGTCACCTCACACGTCACATACTGTCACCTCACACGTCACATACTGTCACCTCACACGTCACATACTGTCACCTCATACGTCACATACTGTCACCTCATACGTCACATACTGTCACCTCATACGTCACATACTGTCACCTCATACCTCACATACTGTCACCTCACACGTCACATACGGTCACCTCACACGTCACATACTGTCACCTCATACGTCACATACTGTCACCTCACACGTCACATACTGTCACCTCATACGTCACATACTGTCACCTCACACATCACATACTGTCACCTCATACGTCACATACTGTCACCTCATACGTTCAATACTTTCACCTCATACCTCACATACTGTCACCTCACACGTCACATACGGTCACCTCACACGTCACATACTGTCACCTCATATGTCACATACTGTCACCTCATACGTCACATACTCTCACCTCACACGTCACATACTGTCACCTCACACGTCACATACTGTCACCTCACACGTCACATACTGTCACCTCATACCTCACATACTGTCACCTCACACGTCACATACTGTCACCTCGTACGTCACATACTGTCACCTCATACGTCACATACTGTCACCTAACACGTCACATACTGTCACCTCACACGTCACATACTGTCACCTCACACGTCACATACTGTCACCTCACACGTCACATACTGTCACCTCATACGTCACATACTGTCACCTCACACGTCACATACTGTCACCTCAAACGTCACATACTGTCACCTCAAACGTCACATACTGTCTCCTCACACGTCACATACTGTCACCTCACACGTCACATACTGTCACCTCACACGTCACATACTGTCACCTCACACGTCACATACTCTCACCTCACACATCACATACTGTCACCTCACACGTCACATACTGTCACCTCACACGTCACATACTGTCACCTCATACCTCACATACTGTCACCTCATACCTCACATACTGTCACCTCACACGTCACATACTGTCACCTCATACCTCACATACTGTCACCTCATACGTCACATACTGTCACCTCATACGTCACATACTGTCACCTCACACGTCACATACTGTCACCTCACACGTCACATACTGTCACCTCATACGTCACATACTGTCACCTCATACGTCACATACTGTCACCTCATACGTCACATACTGTCACCTCATACGTCACATACTGTCACCTCACACGTCACATACGGTCACCTCACACGTCACATACTGTCACCTCATACGTCACATACTGTCACCTCACACCTCACATACTGTCACCTCATATGTCACATACTGTCACCTCATACGTCACATACTGTCACTTCATACCTCACATACTGTCACCTCATACGTCACATATTGTCACCTCACATGTCACATACTGTCACCTTACACGTCACATACTGTCACCTCATACGTCACATACTGTCACCTCACACGTCACATACTGTCACCTCACACGTCACATACTGTCACCTCATACCTCACATACTGTCACCTCATACGTCACATACTGTCACCTTACACGTCACATACTGTCACCTCATACCTCACATACTGTCACCTCACACGTCACATACTGTCACCTCATACGTCACATACTGTCACCTCATACGTCACATACTGTCACCTCATACGTCACATACTGTCACCTCACACGTCACATACGGTCACCTCACACGTCACATACTGTCACCTCATACGTCACATACTGTCACCTCACACCTCACATACTGTCACCTCATATGTCACATACTGTCACCTCATACGTCACATACTGTCACTTCATACCTCACATACTGTCACCTCATACGTCACATATTGTCACCTCACATGTCACATACTGTCACCTTACACGTCACATACTGTCACCTCATACGTCACATACTGTCACCTCACACGTCACATACTGTCACCTCACACGTCACATACTGTCACCTCATACCTCACATACTGTCACCTCACACGTCACATACTGTCACCTCACACGTCACATACTGTCACCTCATACCTCACATACTGTCACCTCACACGTCACATACTGTCACCTCATACCTCACATACTGTCACCTCATACGTCACATACTGTCACCTCATACGTCACATACTGTCACCTCACACGTCACATACTGTCACCTCATACGTCACATACTGTCACCTCATACGTCACATACTGTCACCTCATACGTCACATACTGTCACCTCATACGTCACATACTGTCACCTCATACGTCACATACTGTCACCTCACACGTCACATACTGTCACCTCACACGTCACATACTGTCACCTCATACGTCACATACTGTCACCTCATACGTCACATACTGTCACCTCATACGTCACATACTGTCACCTCATACGTCACATACTGTCACCTCACACGTCACATACGGTCACCTCACACGTCACATACTGTCACCTCATACGTCACATACTGTCACCTCACACCTCACATACTGTCACCTCATATGTCACATACTGTCACCTCATACGTCACATACTGTCACTTCATACCTCACATACTGTCACCTCATACGTCACATATTGTCACCTCACATGTCACATACTGTCACCTTACACGTCACATACTGTCACCTCATACGTCACATACTGTCACCTCACACGTCACATACTGTCACCTCATATGTCACATACTGTCACCTCATACGTCACATACTGTCACTTCATACCTCACATACTGTCACCTCATACGTCACATATTGTCACCTCACATGTCACATACTGTCACCTTACACGTCACATACTGTCACCTCATACGTCACATACTGTCACCTCACACGTCACATACTGTCACCTCATACGTCACATACTGTCACCTCACACGTCACATACTGTCACCTCATACGTCACATACTGTCGCCTCATACGTCACATACTGTCACCTCATATGTCACATACTGTCACCTCACACGTCACATACTGTCACCTAACACATCACATACTGTCACCTAACACATCACATACTGTCACCTCATACGTCACATACTGTCACCTCACACGTCACATACTGTCACCTCACACGTCACATACTGTCACCTCACACGTCACATACTGTCACCTCATACGTCAGACGATGCAGTCAAAGTGGAGGCACGTGAATAAGAATGCCCACAAAAAAAGGCCCTTCTTTATTTGTCCGTAAATCAATCTGTGCTAAAGTTGGACCAAAGAATTACCATTACATGTTATGTAGACAACAAGGAAGAAGAAAAAAATGACACATGACAGCTTTAAAAGTAATTCTTGGAACATGAATTAGATTAAAATACTGTCAAACAGATTTCTGACCAATTCCAGGCCATTATAATTAATATCTAATATTTATGTCCAGAAAAATACTAATGTTTTCAGTCCAAAAAGGTCCAAAATGTGACAAGAATCGAGCATATTTACTTGAAGTGGAATCCGAGTCATCTGAGAGAACATCAGTGCTGCCATCTAGCGGCCAGACTGTGTGACAACAGCAAACAGATGAGGATTTATGAGTCATCCCAACGCCTTCCCTAAATAAACATTAACAGAAGTGGTCTTTCTTTCTTGTGTTTGTTTTTCTTTGCTTTTTATCTCCGGCCCATTACTCTTTCCTCCCTCATGTCTCAGCTCTTAATTCTCACCAGACTCTGAATCTTTTTTATCCGCCGTCCTCGCTTCCAACTGACCTCCCATCCATCGCCTGTCACTCGCTCGTCTAATTTTTCTTCCTTGCATCTTTATCCATCCTCCTGCATTAACATTCTTCACATTCAGTGTTTTGGACAAACAAACTTAACAATTGGACTATCGTTGAAAATACCTGTTGGCACAGAAGTTCCTTTATTCAAATAAAACCGTTTCCTTTGATCTACCAGCCAGGAACAAGTGGCGGCCGTCCGATCCCCAGATCATCTCCGAGGGTCTGTACGCCATCGCGGTGGTCCTGAGCTTCTCGCGCATCGCCTACATCCTCCCGGCCAATGAGAGCTTCGGTCCCCTGCAGATCTCGCTGGGACGCACGGTCAAAGACATCTTCAAGTTCATGGTGATCTTCATCATGGTGTTTGTGGCCTTCATGATCGGCATGTTCAACCTCTACTCCTACTACCTGGGAGCCAAGTACAATCCTGCCTTCACCACGTGAGTAACACCGTTCCACTGCATGTCTTTATGATCCTCCATTCATCCATTTTCTACCGCTTGTCCCTCTTAAGCGGATCATACATTTTTGCCAAGAGATGTCTCTTTAATAGCATTTTGTGTTAGATGTAAATATAAACAGAATACAATGATTTTCAGTTGAATATGCTACAAAGACAACATATTTGATGTTCAAATAATAATCAACTTAGAATTTCATGGCTGCGACACGTGCCAAAGTAGTTGGGAAAGGGCATGTTCACCACTGTGTTACATCACCTTTTCTTTTAACAACACTCAATAAACGTTTGGGAACTGAGGAAACTAATTGATGAAGCTTAGAAAGTGGAATTATTTCCCATTCTTGTTTTATGTAGAGCTTCAGTCGTTCAACAGTCGTATTTTACGCTTCATAATGCGCCACACATTTTCCATGGAAGACAGGTCTGGAAAGTACCCGCACTCTTTTACTACGAAACCACGCTGTTGTAACACGTGGCTTGGCATTGTCTTGCTGAAATAAGCAGGGGCGTCCATGATAACGTTGCTTGGATGACAACATATGTTGCTCCAAAACCTGTATGGACCATTCAGAATTAATGGTGCCTTCACAGATGTGTAAGTTACCCATGCCTTGGGGACTAATGCACCCCCATACCATCACGGATGCTGGCTTTTGAACTTTGCGCCTATAACAATCCGAATGGTTCTTTTCCTCGTTGTTCTGGAGGACACCACGTCCACAGTTTCGAAATATAATTTGAAATGTGGATTCGTCAGACCACGGAACACTTTTCCACTTTGCATCAGTCCATCTTAGATGAGCTCGGGCCCAGCAAAGCCGGCGGCGTCTCTGGGTGTTGTTGATAAATGGGTTTTGCTTTGCATGGCAGAGTTTTAACTTGCACTTACAGATGTAGCGACCAACTGTATATACTGACAGTGGTTTTTTGAAGTGTTCCTGAGCCCATGTGGTGATACCCTTTACACACTGATGTGGTTTTTGGATGCAGTACCGCCTGAGGGATCAAAGGTCCGTGATATCATCGCTTACGTGCAGTGATTTCTCCAGATTCTCTGAACCTTTTGATGATTTTTTTGGACCGTGGATGGTAAAATCCCTAAATTCCTTGCAATAGCTCGTTGAGAAATATTGTTCTAAAACTGTTTGACGATTTGCTTACAAAGTGGTGACCCTCACCCCATCCTTGTTTGTGAATGACTTAGCATTTCATGGAAGCTGCTTTTATACCCAATCATGGCACCCACCTGTTCCCAATTAGCCTGCACACCTGTGGGATGTTCCAAATAAGTGTTTGATGAGCATTCCTCAACTTTTATCAGTTGAGGAATGCAAATACACGTACCGTTACCCTCCTAATACATATATATGTATGTGTATTGTATACACACACATATATATATATATATATATATATATATATATATATATATATATATATATATATATATATATATATGTAGGTGTGGGAAAAATCACAAGACTACTTCATCTCTACAGAACTGTTTCATGAGGGGTTCCCTCAATCATCAGGAGATGATTGAGGGAACCCCTCATGAAACAGTTCTGTAGAGATGAAGTAGTCTTGTGATTTTTCCCACACCTACATATTGCGCTCTACCACGGTATCGAGCACTATTCTCTGGATAATCCAATCAAGATATATATATATATATATATATATATATATATATATATACATATATATATATCAATCAATCAATCAATGTTTACTTATATAGCCCTAAATCACTAGTGTCTCAAAGGGCTGCACAAACCACCACGACATCCTCGGTAGGCCCACATAAGGGCAAGGAAAACTCACACCCAGTGGGACGTCTGTGACAATAATGACTATGAGAACCTTAGAGAGGAGGAAAGCAATGGATGTTAAGCGGGTCTAACATGATACTGTGAAAGTTCAATCCACAATGGATCCAACACAGTCGCGAGAGTCCAGTCCAAAGCGGATCCAACACAGCAGTGAGAGTCCCGTTCACAGCGGAGCCAGCAGGAAACCATCCCAAGCGGAGGCGGATCAGCAGCGCAGAGATGTCCCCAGCCGATACACAGGCAAGCAGTACATGGCCACCGGATCGGACCGGACCCCTCCACAAGGGAGAGTGGGACAAAGAAAAGAAACGGCAGATCAACTGGTCTAAAAAGGGAGTCTATTTAAAGGCTAGAGTATACAAATGAGTTTTATATATATATATATATATATATATATATATATATATAATGTTTCTATGGACCCACACACAGCGTGAGGACTCTACTTTAGTGTGGCTGTGCTGTGCATATAGAACAAGTCCAAGTGCTGAGGTGCAGAACAGATATATCTCGGAGGCTGTTGTGGAGTTCTGCTTGGCTGCTCACACGAAGCCGAAGATCTAGACTGGGAGATGGACAGCCAGACAGCAGCTTTAATAGGGAGGAAGGTCGACAGATGGGGGGAAAATACTCCTGTGTTAAAAAATGATCATTTTCCTATGAGCGTGCTTATTAATCATATGCAATTTATCTCAGGCTGCCGGCAGAGGACAGTTACAGAGTCTACAGATGGGACTGTAAAATCATGATCAAACCCTCAGTCTGCTGCAATTTGCACAAAGACAGGAGGATCCCGCTTTCCTTATCACCGTGTTCTTCTTAGATCAGCTTCAAAATATCAGATAACCTTGGCACAACTCGGGAGAAATTCCTCAAATCACAAAAAAAAAGCACCCACAGAGTTTCTCCTTTTTTCGTAATCAGCTCCTCTCTGTTTATGAAGACTGTCATGAGTTGAATAGAAAACAGGTTGCTTTTAACACAACAGCCAGCAGGGGTCAGTGTGGCTTTGGACTCAGCCTGGAGGCTTTGTGTTTGACCTCCAGTATGTTGGAGTAAATAGAATAATGCTTGCTTTGGATTCACACTGTCAGGAAAGTCTTCATGTTGCATTATTCTCAACCATTATATTATTTTTACTAGTTGTTTGTGTCGGTGTAGAACTGCGCTGTACTCAGCAGCCCGGCGTCCTGTGTGGACACATGTTTTAATCAATTATTTATGAACCTTAACATTATTTCATGCAGGACACTTCAATCAGGTTCAACAAGGTGATAGCTTTAGAGCTCAGGTGTCGAACTCAAGGGCCGGGGGGGCCAGATCTGGCCTACCACGTCATTTTATCCGGCCCGCAAACACCTGGAAATTATACGGGTCAACAAAGTACTTAGTATTTTCTCACTAAATGTAATGGATTTATTTTTTTTTCATTTTGACAAAAAAAATATATGTACTGCTTGAAATTGCATACCTTTTAAATTTCAGTATCTAATATTGCAACAAATATTACAGTAAATTAGCATACTTTCCAAACAGGTTTTTGTCCAAATCCATCCATCCATCTTCTTCCGCTTATCCGAGGTGGGGTCGCGGGGGCAGCAGCCTAAGCAGGGAAGCCCAAAAATTCCTTCTCCCCAGCCACTTCGTCCAGCTCTTCCCGGGGGATCCCGAGGCGTTCCCAGGCCAGCCGGGAGTCATAGTCTTCCCAACGTGTCCTGGGTCTTCTCCGTGGCCTCCTACTGGTTGGACGTGCCCGAAACACCTCCCTAGGGAGGCGTTCGGGTGGCATCCTGACCAGATGCCTGAACTACCTCATCTGGCTCCTCTCGATGTGAAGGAGCAGCGGCTTTACTTTGAGTTCCTCCCGGATGACAGAGCTTCTCACCCTATCTCTAAGGGAGAGACCCAAACTCATTTGGGCCGCTTGTACCCATGATTTTTTCCTTTCGGTCATAACCCAAAGCTCATGACCATAGGTGAGGATGGGAACGTAGATTGACCGGTAAATTGAGAGCTTTCCCTTCTGGCTCAGCTCCTTCGTCACCACAACGGATCAATACATCGTCCGCATTACTGAAGACGCCATATCGATCTCACCATCCACTCTTCCCTCACTCCTGAATAAGACTCTGAGGTAATTGAAGTCCTCCACTTGGGGCAGGGTCTCCTCCCCAACTCAGAGATGGCACTCCACCCTTTTCCGGGCGAGAACCATGGACTCGGACTTGGAGGTGCTGATTCTCATCCCAGTTGCTTCACACTCGGCTGAGAACCGATCCAATGAGAGAGCCGGTTGGACGTGCCCTAAACACCTCCCTAGGGAGGCGTTCGGGTGGCATCCTGACCAGATGCCTGAACCACCTCATCTGGCTCCTCCAGCGGCTTTATTTTGAGTTCCTCTCGGATGACAGAGCTTCTCACCCTATCTCTAAGGGAGAACCCCGCCACCTGGCGGAGGAAACTCGCTTCGTCCTTTTGGTCAAAACCCAAAGCTCATGACCATAGGTGAGGATGGGAACGTGGATCGACCGGTAAATTGAGAGTTTTGCCTTCTGGCTCAGCTCCTTCTTCACTACAGCGGATCAGTACAGCGTCCGCATTACTGAAGACGCTGCACCAATCCGCCTGTCGATCTCACCATCCACTCTTCCCCCACTCATGAACAAGACTCCTAGGTACTTAAAACTCCTCCACTTGGGGCAGGGTCTCCTCCCCAACCCGGAGATGGCACTCCACCCTTTTCCGGGCGAGAACCATGGGCTCGATGAAATAACTAGTTCCTTCAAAATAGCATTAACATAACCTTCTTTCGGTGAGCTTCAAGAGGTAGTCACCTTGGAGGTGCTGATTCTCATTCCACTCGCCTCACAGTCGGCTGCAAACCAATCCAGTGAGAACTGAAGATCCTGACCAGATGAAGCCATCAGGACCACATCATCCGCAAAAAGCAGAGACCTAATCCCACGGCCACCAAACCGGAAGCCCTCAACGCCTTGACTGCGCCTAGAAATTCTGTCTATAAAAGTTATGAACAGAATGGGTGATCATTCCCGGGGGTCCCGGAGCTCGGGCAGCTTTCTGCGGGACTTCTGGAACTCCATCCTGGGTAGGATTTTTAAACAATTTCGGATCTTTTTCCAACTTTTTCTCAATGGGTATCTTTTGGTCATTCCAGGGGGTCCCGGAGCTCGTGCAGCTCACTGCGGGACTTCTGGAACTCCATCCTGGGTAGGATTTTTAAACAATTTCGGACCTTTTTCCAACTTTTTCTCAAATTGTCCCCCACTTTTGATGGTTCACTTCTGGGTATCTTTTGGTCATTCCCGGTGTTCCCGCGGCTCTGGCAGCTCACTGCGGGACTTCTGGTGACAAAGGACAGCCTTGGCGGAGTCCAACCCTCACTGGAAACGTGTCCGACTTACTGCCGGCAATGCGGACCAAGCTCTGGCACTGATCATACAGGGAGCGGACCGCCACAATAAGACAGTCCGATACCCCATACTCTCTGAGCACTCCCCACGGTCCAATGCCTTCTCCAAGTCCACAAAGCACATGTAGACTGGTTGGGCAAACTCCCATGCTCCGTCAAGAACCCTGCCCAGAGTGTAGAGCTGGTCCACAGTTCCACCACCAGAAAACCTAAAACAATGTTTATAATTAATAATGGAATCCAGAGGAAAAAGGATAGATGATTGACTCTTACATGTGGCCCTTTGATAGCAGCCATAACTGCCATGTGGCTCTCCATGAAAACCACTTTGACACCCCTGACCCGGAGTGAACGGCTCCTCCGTCCGGTCTCATATAAGCAAACTCTCACCTCCTGGTTTAATGGACACTCCAGCACGGTGTTAAAAAAAGTCTTAATAAAAGCACCAAAGCTCCAGAGAGGAGATCAACTCCATATTGTTTGGCTCCTTGTAGGTGTAATGGCTCCATGTCCAGTCCTCCCAGAAACACCAATTACCCTCCCTGTGTGTGTTGTCTCGGCCGGACTGGAGCTGTCTTCCCAGGCACGTGTTTGATGCTCTCCGGCTGCAACAAAGAGGAGGGCGGCAGGTGGAGGTGCTAATGATACCCCAGGAGGAGCGATTTGGTCCAGGAGATTTAGGGTGGGGGAGGGGAGAGATGGACGAGGGTGGTGTTAGAGGGCAGAGCCTTCTCAGGTCTGCACACCAATCACCTCCAGCGTGTGGCCGCGATGTCCAGATAATTAGGGGGTTTTCCTGGCTCAAATTGAAGCAGAGGTGGTACAATCCTGACCATGCGGCAGAATTTTAACGCAAAAAAAAAAACATGTTTATTTTTTTTAATTTACAGTAATATGCTGTAGGGCTGGGCCTTTTTTTTAATATCTCGATATTTTAGGCCATGAGAGGGAAACCACAACTAAGTTAATTGACCAAAACTGTTAGGTTTACTGAGGGGATGTGACGGCAGACTGACACCAGGGGGCAGTATGTTCAATAATTTATTATATATATGGTGAGGTGACAGTATGTGATGTATTTTGGTGACAGTATGTGACTTGTGAGGTGACAGTATGTGACGTGTGAGGTGACAGTATGTGACGTATTTTGGTGACAGTATGTGAGGTATGAGGTGACAGTATGTGAGGTATGAGGTGACAGTATGTGACGTATGAGGTGACAGTATGTGACGTGTGAGGTGACAGTATGTGACGTATGAGGTGACAGTATGTGACGTGTGAGGTGACAGTATGTGACTTGTGAGGTGACAGTATGTGACGTGTGAGGTGACAGTATGTGACGTGAGAGGTGACAGTATGTGACGTGTGAGGTGACAGTATGTGACTTGTGAGGTGACAGTATGTGACGTGAGAGGTGACAGTATGTGACATATTTTGGTGACAGTATGTGACGTATTTTGGTGACAGTATGTGACGTATTTTGGTGACAGTATGTGACGTATTTTGGTGACAGTATGTGACGTATTTTGGTGACAGTATGTGAGGTATGAGGTGACAGTATGTGAGGTATGAGGTGACAGTATGTGAGGTATGAGGTGACAGTATGTGACGTGTGAGGTGACAGTATGTGACGTATTTTGGTGACAGTATGTGACGTATTTTGGTGACAGTATGTGAGGTATGAGGTGACAGTATGTGACGTATGAGGTGACAGTATGTGAGGTATGAGGTGACAGTATGTGACGTGTAAGGTGACAGTATGTGAGGTATGAGGTGAAAGTATGTGACGTATGAGGTGACAGTATGTGACAGTATGTGACGTATGAGGTGACAGTATGTGACGTATGACGTGACATGTGAGGTGACAGTATGTGACAAGTGAGGTGACAGTATGTGACGTATGAGGTGACAGTATGTGACGTGTGAGGTGACAGTATGTGACATATGAGGTGACAGTATGTGATGTATGAGGTGACTGTATGTGACGTATGAGGTGACAGTATGTGACGTGTGAGGTGACAGTATGTGACGTGTGAGGTGACAGTATGTGACGTGTGAAGTGACAGTATGTGACGTGTGAGGTGACAGTATGTGACGTATGAGGTGACAGTATGTGACGTGTTAGGTGACAGTATGTGACGTGTGAGGTGACAGTATGTGACGTGTTAGGTGACAGTATGTGACGTGTGAAGTGACAGTATGTGACGTGTGAGGTGACAGTATGTGACGTATGAGGTGACAGTATGTGATGTATGAGGTGACAGTATGTGACGTGTGAGGTGACAGTATGTGACGTGTGAGGTGACAGTATGTGACGTGTGAGGTGACAGTATGTGAGGTGTGAGGTGACAGTATGTGACGTATGAGGTGACAGTATGTGACGTGTTAGGTGACAGTATGTGACGTGTGAAGTGACAGTATGTGACGTGTGAGGTGACAGTATGTGACGTATGAGGTGACAGTATGTGATGTATGAGGTGACAGTATGTGACGTGTGAGGTGACAGTATGTGACGTGTGAGGTGACAGTATGTGACGTATGAGGTGACAGTATGTGACGTATGAGGTGACAGTATGCAAGACATTTAGGGATTTCAACATCTATGCTCCATAATATCATCAAAAGGTTCAAAGAATCTGGAGAAATCACTCCACGTAAGCGGCATGGCCGGAAACCAACATTGAATGACCGTGACCTTCCATCCCTCGGACGGCACTGTATCAAAAACCGACATTGATCTCTAAAGGATATCACCACATGGGCTCAGGAACACTTCATAAAACCACTGTCACTAAATACAGTTGGTCGCTTCATCTGTAATTGCAAGTTAAAGCTCTACTATGCAAAACGAAAGCCATTTATCAACAACATCCAGAAATGCCGCCGGCTTCTCTGGCCCCGAGATCATCTAAGATGGACTGATGCAAAGTGGGAAAGTGTTCTGTGGTCTGACGAGTCCACATTTCGAAAAGTTTTTGGAAATATTCGACATCGTGTCATCCGGACCAAAGCGAACCATCCAGGGGTGCATTAGTGCCCAAGGCATGGGTAACTTACACATCTGTGAAGGCACCATTAATGCTGAAAGGTACAAAAAGGTTTTGGAGCAACATATGTTGTCATCCAAGCAACGTTATCATGGACGCCCCTGCTTATGTCAGCAAGACAATGCCAAGCCACATTCAGCACGTGTTACAACAGTGTAACTTCGTAAAAAAAGAGTGCGGGTACTTTCTTGGCCCGCCTGCAGTCCAGATCTGTCTCCCATGGAAAATGTGTGGCGCATTATGAAGCGTAAAATACGACAGCGGAGACCCCGGACTGTTGAAGGACTGAAGCTCTACATAAAACAAGAATGGGAAAGAATTCCACTTTCAAAGCTTCAACAATTAATTTCCTCAGTTCCCAAACGTTTATTGAGTGTTGTTTAAAGAAAAGGTGATGTAACACAGTGGTGAACATGCCCTTTCCCAACTACTTTGACAAGGGTTGCAGCCATGAAATTCTAAGTTAATTATTATTTGCAAAAAAAAAAGATTAAAGTTTATGAGTTTGAACATCAAATATCTTGTCTTTGTAGCATATTCAACTGAATATGGGTTGAAAATTATTTGCAAATCATTGTATTCTGTTTATATTTACATCTAACACAATTTCCCAACTCATATGGAAAAGGGGTTTGTAGTTCTTGGGTCATGTTCAAAGACAGCTGGGAACTCATTTCAACACAAAATTTTGGGATAACTTAGATAAAATTATTCTAACATATACCGGCGCTCAGGCACATTTCTTTCTCTAAATGTGGCCCCTGGGACAAAATAATTGCCCAGACCTGGTCTGGAGTGTTCAATAGGAGTCCAGTGAGCCTGTCAGGCTTGTCCCTGACAGTAAGGCCATGTTTTAGTTTTTCCTGTCTTTGTTTCCTGTCAGCGCTCTTATTAGGGCGCTAGCGCCCCCTTTAAAAACAAAACAAAACAGACTCTTCTTAACTTCTGTTAGGAATGTCGTAGAGACATGAAACAAAAACCTCTATGTATGGCTGACTTAGACCTACATTTCTCAATTTAAACCTCTATGGCAAAATTCACAAGGGAGGCGGCAAAAACCCCTTCAAAACAAAATTTTCGCAAATAATGCAATTTTTGCCTCTTTGAGCTGTAATTTGACCCCTTTAAAATGCTTCAAAGTGCAAGTTAAGGCTCTACTATGCAAAGCGAAAGCCATTTATCAACAACATCCAGAAACGCCGATCGGTGATTTGACCCCCTTAACATGCTTCAAAACTCACCAAATTTTGCACACACATCAGGACTGGGGAAAATTTGCCACCTAATAAAAAACTAAACCCAAAAATTTAATTTGCGCTCTAGCGCCCCCTAGAAATTTTTTTGTCAAAACTGCTTGTAACTTCTGTTAGGAATGTCGTAGAGACATGAAACAAAAACCTCTATGTATGGCTGACTTAGACCTACATTTCTCAATTTAAACCTCTATGGCAAAAATCAAAAGGGAGGCGGCAAAAACCCTTTCAAAACAAAATGTTCGCAAAAAATGCAATTTTTGCCTCTTTGAGCTGTAATTTGACCCCTTTAAAATGCTTCAAAGTGCAAGTTAAGGCTCTACTATGCAAAGCGAAAGCCATTCATCAACAACATCCAGAAACGCCGATCGGTGATTTGACCCCCTTAACAAGCTTCAAAACTCACCAAATTTTGCACACACATCAGGACTGGCGAAAATTGCCACCTAATAAAAAAACTAAACCCAAAAATTAAATTTGCGCTCTAACGCCCCCTAGGATTTTTTTTTTGTCAAAACTGTTTGTAACTTCTGTTAGGAATGTCGTAGAGACATGAAACAAAAACCTCTATGTATGGCTGACTTAGACCTACATTTCTCAATTTAAACCTCTATGGTAAAAATCAAAAGGGAGGCGGCAAAAACCCCTTCAAAACAAAATGTTCGCAAAAAATGCAATTTTTGCCTCTTTGAGCTGTAATTTGACCCCTCTAAAATGCTTCAAAGTGCAATTTAAGGCTCTACTATGCAAAGCGAAAGCCATTTATCAACAACATCCAGAAACGCCGATCGGTGATTTGACCCCCTTAACATGCTTCAAAACTCACCAAATTTTGCACACACATCAGGACTGGCGAAAATTGCCACCTAATAAAAAACTAAACCCAAAAATTAAATTTGCGCTCTAGCACCCCTTAGGAAAAAAAATTGTCAAAACTGCTTGTAACTTCTGTTAGGAATGTCGTAGAGACATGAAACAAAAACCTCTATGTATGGCTGACTTAGACCTACATTTCTCAATTTAAACCTCTATGGCAAAAATCAAAAGGGAGGCGGCAAAAACACCTTCAAAACAAAATTTTCGCAAAAAATGCAATTTTTGCCTCTTTGAGCTGTAATTTGACCCCTCTAAAATGCTTCAAAGTGCAATTTAAGGCTCTACTATGCAAAGCGAAAGCCATTTATCAACAACATCCAGAAACGCCGATCGGTGATTTGACCCCCTTAACATGCTTCAAAACTCACCAAATTTTGCACACACATCAGGACTGGCGAAAATTTTCCACCTAATAAAAAACTAAACCCAAAAATTAAATTTGCGCTCTAGCGCCCCCTAGGAAAAAAATTGTCAAAACTGCTTGTAACTTCTGTTAGGAATGTCGTAGAGACATGAAACAAAAACCTCTATGTATGGCTGACTTAGACCTACATTTCTCAATTTAAACCTCTATGGCAAAAATCAAAAGGGAGGCGGCAAAAACCCCTTCAAAACAAAATTTTCGCAAATAATGCAATTTTTGCCTCTTTGAGCTGTAATTTGACCCCTTTAAAATGCTTCAAAGTGCAAGTTAAGGCTCTACTATGCAAAGCGAAAGCCATTTATCAACAACATCCAGAAACGCCGATCGGTGATTTGACCCCCTTAACATGCTTCAAAACTCACCAAATTTTGCACACACATCAGGACTGGCAAAAATTTGCCACCTAATAAAAAACTAAACCCAAAAATTAAATTTGCGCTCTAGCGCCCCCTAGGAAAAAAATTGTCAAAACTGCTTGTAACTTCTGTTAGGAATGTCGTAGAGACATGAAACAAAAACCTCTATGTATGGCTGACTTAGACCTACATTTCACAATTCAACCCTCTATGGCAAAAATCAAAAGGGAGGTGGCAAAACCCCCTTCAAAACAACATTTTCGCAAAAAATGCAATTTTTGCTTCTTTGAGCTGTAATTTGACCCCTCTAAAATGCTTCAAAGTGCAATTTAAGGCTCTACTATGCAAAGCGAAAGCCATTTATCAACAACATCCAGAAACGCCGATCGGTGATTTGACCCCCTTAACAAGCTTCAAAACTCACCAAATTTTGCACACACATCAGGACTGGCGAAAATTTGCCACCTAATAAAAAACTAAACCCAAAAATTAAATTTGCGCTCTAGCGCCCCCTAGGAAAAAAAATTGTCAAAACTGCTTGTAACTTCTGTTAGGAATGTCGTAGAGACATGAAACAAAAACCTCTATGTATGGCTGACTTAGACCTACATTTCTCAATTTAAACCTCTATGGCAAAAATCAAAAGGGAGGCGGCAAAAACACCTTCAAAACAAAATTTTCGCAAATAATGCAATTTTTGCCTCTTTGAGCTGTAATTTGACCCCTTTAAAATGCTTCAAAGTGCAAGTTAAGGCTCTACTATGCAAAGCAAAAGCCATTTATCAACAACATCCAGAAACGCCGATCGGTGATTTGACCCCCTTAACATGCTTCAAAACTCACCAAATTTTGCACACACATCAGGACTGGCGAAAATTTGCCACCTAATAAAAAACTAAACCCAAAAATTTAATTTGCGCTCTAGCGCCCCCTAGGAAAAAAAATTGTCAAAACTGCTTGTAACTTCTGTTAGGAATGTCGTAGAGACATGAAACAAAAACCTCTATGTAGATCTGACTTAGACTATGGCTTGGGTAGCGGGGGCAGCAGCCAAAGGCGGACCCGACCAACGCTGCTTGCAGCTTTAATTTTGTCTGTTTCCTGTCTTTCTCCCTGAGCGGTGTTTCCCATCAGCTGCGGCTGATTGGCACCTGGCCACACCTGGGGTCAATCAGCCCGCTCCTATTTTTACCTGCTTTGTCCTCCAGTCAGTGCTGGATTATTGTCGCTCCTACTGGTTGTTTTTCACCACTACCTGTCAATGTCATTAATACTTCGTTGTAGCTGTGTCTATTTTTTGTTCACTCTGCTCATACCATAGTTCCGTCTTGTCACAGTCAGTGTTTTGTTCATAGCTTAGTTTGTTATCCGCCTTGTGCGCACCTTTTGTTTGTTCTTCTTTTAGTATTTAAATAAAATCATGTTTTCTTATTCAATGCCTGCCACCGTCTCTGCATCTTGGGGTTCGTCAACAACTCTTTGTGACGGATCCATCCGTATGGCAGAAATCCACTTGTAACGGCAGTCAACGTTATTCGATCTGTTTCTTCTTCGGTAGTTTCTTCAGGTCTTTCCGGTGCACCGCTGTCGATATAGCGCCTCTATAGTGGCGCAACGCTGCAACTGCAGTTCATTTTCAAGGCAGGAAAAAACCCTGGATATGCACCTGTCACAGCATTAGGCATACAACTGCATTTAAAGGGATGTAATATCGAAAATAATAATGCCACAACTAAAACATTAAACTAATTACTAAACCGGTAGCTCTCTGACAGTGTCAGTCATGTAACCAAGGGGATTGTTTGTGCAGCTTTGGTATCTAATTGTTGTGTGCAGGACACCTAGCGTGTTGCCATATGTGCAAATACCATGTTGGGTTTTTCTTTGTTATGAATCATTTTACGCAGGTGTTCAAACAAATATGGACGGACAGTATAATCCCGCACGCTCTTATCGGGATTCACATTTGGACAGTGGACTGTTGGTGTGTCCATGTTCTAGGTCAGGGGTGTCAAAGTGCTGTTTAATTGAGGGCCACATATATCAGAGGGCCGCTTGTAACACTGAATCATGGATGACTTTGAATAATTATATCAAGTAGACTGGCGATTATACAGTAAAAACTTTACATTTACAAAATTTTACAGTAAGATATAGTGGGGGTTTTTTTTAACTGTACCGTATTTTACAGAGTATAAGTCGCACCTGCCGAAAATGCATAGTAAAGAAGGAAAAATGCATATATAAGTCGCACTGGAGTATAAGTCACATTTTTTTTTTTTTTTTTTTTTTTTTTTTTTATTAAATCAACACAAAAACACACAAAATACACTTTCCATCAGTGCATCAACCCCCCAAAGAAAACCCCTCCCTCCCCCATTCACACCCAGCCACACCCACTCACACAAAAAAGGGTTGTTTCTTTCTGCTACCAAAATGCTGGTTCCCACAACATATATAACACAGTCTGCAAGGGACATAGTACCTGAAACACACATGATTGTGTGTGTCGCCGGTCCACTAA
The DNA here is from genome assembly GCF_033978795.1 of Nerophis ophidion. Classification (NCBI taxonomy): domain Eukaryota; kingdom Metazoa; phylum Chordata; class Actinopteri; order Syngnathiformes; family Syngnathidae; genus Nerophis; species Nerophis ophidion. The sequence goes on from NC_084615.1 coordinate 6,581,701, forward strand.
CACTATCATTCATTACTATTTTTTATGTAATTGTTTTATATGATTTTACTTTCTTTTTTATCCAAAAAAAAGTCATTGTTTTCCTTTTTTTTAATCTCATTTTATTTTATTAAAAAAAAAAATAAAAAAAAATAACCTTATCTTCATCAGACCAGGTTGTTAATGGAATTAGACTCGTCTAAAAGGTTTTTAAAACCAGGTCCAGTCCAGACAAAGTGGGCCTCAGCAACACACACCATCATCCATGTACAACAACAAAAATTAGGGAAACAAGCTATAAACAAAATTACATTTTCATAAAAAGCATTTGTGTATAGTCCATATTATGTCCAAGTCAGATTCAACACACACCTTCATTTTGTACACTCAAAAAAAGGGAACACAACAACAGATAGCATATATGTTGCTGTTGTTGCATATCTATAAACATTATTACATTTTCATAACAAGCCTTTAAGGATTTCCATCTATAAGTCACATTTTTGGGGGAAATTTATTCGATAAAAGCCAACATCAAGAATAGACATTTGAAAGGCAATTTAAACTAAATAAAGAATAGTGAACAACAGGCTGAATAAGTGTAGGTTATATGAGGCATAAATAAGCAACTGCTATGTTAACCTAACATATTATGGTAAGAGTCATTCAAATAACTAGAACATATAGAACATGCTATACCTTTACCAAACTATCTCTCACTCCTAATCCGTAAATCCCATCAAATCTTATACGTCTAGTCTCTTACGTGAATGAGATAAATAATATTATTTGAAATTTTACGGTAATGTGTTAATAATGTCACACATAAGTTGCTCCTGAGTATAAGTGAAGTGAAGTGAAGTGAATTATATTTATATAGCGCTTTTCTCTAGTGACTCAAAGCGCTTTTACATAGTGAAACCCAATATCTAAGTTACATTTAAAGCAGTGTGGGTGGCACTGAGAGCAGGTGGGTAAAGTGTCTTGCCCAAGGACACAACGGCAGTGACTAGGATGGCGGAAGCGGGAATCGAACCTGCAACCCTCAAGTTGCTGACACGGCCGCTCTACCAAGCGAGCTATAGTCGCTCTACATAGTGAAACCCGATATCTAAGTGACATTTACAGCAGTGTGGGTGACACTGGTGGGTCAAGTGTCTTGCTCAAGGACACAACGGCAGTGACTCGGGTGGTGGAAGCGGGGATCGAACCTGGAACCCTCGAGTTGCTGGCACACCACTTTACCAACCGAGCTATACCGCCCCGCGCATTATGAAGCGTAAAATATGACAGCGGAGACCCCGGACTGTTGAAGGACTGAAGCTCTACATAAAACAAGAATGGGAAGGAATTCCACTTTCAAAGCTTCAACAATTAGTTTCCTCAGTTCCCAAACGTTTATTGAGTGTTGTTAAAAGAAAAGGTGATGTAACACAGTGGTGAACATGCCCTTTCCCAACTACTTTAGCATGTGTCGCAGCCATGAAATTCTAAGTTAATGATTATTTGCAAAAAAAAATTAAGTTTATGAGTTTGAACATCAAATATGTTGTCTTTGTAGCATATTCAACTGAATATGGGTTGAAAAGGATTTGCAAATCATTGTATTCTGTTTATATTTACATCT